>NC_092120.1:19623869-19756369 GCF_045679555.1 Salvelinus alpinus
CCAGCTGATTTGATTACCTTCAAAGCCCATTGGACCGTAGACTACTGGAGTCTTGGAAAGCACGTGCAGGGCACGAGAGTGATGGTGTCTCGTCTTGCTATCGTTCAACCTGGGAACGAGCTTGTCGTCAGTTGACTTTGTGTACACTAATGGAAAATAACGGAAACCAGGGCTGTGTACTCAGGAAAGTCACCCGAAGGAATCTAAAATCTTCCTTCTTTAAAAAAACAAACAAACACTTCTTTTAATTTGGTTTCAATCGACTCCCGCTGAAGAAATATTCTGGCCTCACGCATGCACACAAACACACACACACACACACACACACATTTTGACACCAGTCGGCAGAGTTTAAAGTTATCCTCTGTCTTCGACTTGTAATGTTTGGGGCAGCTCAAGGCCAAATGACTTAATCTTCATTCTGCTAATTTGATCTGGATTTAAGATGCCGGGCTGACGAAGTGCAGAGTGATTTCTAGAGAGAGAAAAAGAAAGAGAGAGAAAGAGAGAGGCCTGCCAGTTGATGATCCACACTGAACGCTGTCGTGTTTCTACCTCTAGGCTATCTTTCGCCGCCACACACACTCTTATTTTGCACGTGAAAATCCTCTCCTGACAGTTGCATATCAGATGGACTCTCTCTCTCTTTCCCCCCCATCCCCCCCTTCACTAAATAGACAACAGTCTTCATTTTGAAGTTGTCTGTTTGTGTCAGTTTGGCTGGAAGGGAGAGGGAGAATATGTCGGAGACTTTTCTGGTCAACCTAACGTGAGGGAAAGGGAGGGACCTCTGGACCGGTCTCCACAGTACTTCACAGCATCTTGACTTATTTAGGAAGGCTATGACTGGTCCGTTTTGTGCCACGTGTCCTGTTGTGTCTAATAAGTAAAATAGAGTTAGTGGAAGTAAGTTACTGACACACACAATCCTATCCCAGTGACCACCTTGCCACATGGGGGCGGTAGTGCAGAGAGGCTTCACATGGGCTTCCTTTTTGCCATCAGTGGAAGTGTATCCTGCAGATATGTCTGTGTGAGAAGTGTGGTGATGAATGACGGTATAGGAATAAAGACGGGAGCTTACAGGGAAGAGGCCCACCTGGCTATTTGAATAAATCTGCATGGGATGCCAATCATTTAGCTGCTTCAGGATCAGAGGAGGGAGGGAGGGAGGGAGGGAGGGAGGGAGTGTGTGTGTGTGTGTGTGTGTGTGTGTGTGTGTGTGTGTGTGTGTGTGTGTGTGTGTGTGTGTGTGTGTGTGTGTGTGTGTGTGTGTGTGTGTGTGTGTGTGTGTGTGTGTGTGTGTGTGTGTGTGTGTGTGTGTGTGTGTGTGTGTGTGGGGACAAGAATAGTAAACAAAAAAAATGTTGACCAGCTATTGTTAAACCCCCTAGAAATAGCAGGTTAAGGTTAGAATTTAGGGTTAGGAGCTAGGGTTAGTTTTAGGGTTATGGTTAGAATGAGGGTTAAGGTTAGAATTTAGGGTTAGGAGCTAGGGTTTTAGGGTTTGGGCTCCTGAGTGGCGTAGGGGTCTAAAGCACTGCATCTCAGTGCAAGAGGCGTCACTATAGTACCTGGTTCGAATCCAGGCTGTATCACATCTGGCCGTGATTGGGAGTCCCATAGGGCGGCGCACAATTGGCCCAGCGTCGTCCGGGTTCGGCCGGAGTAGGCCATCATTGTAAATAAGAATTTCTTCTTAACTGACTTGCCTAGTTAAATAAATAAAATAGGGTTAGGGGCTAGGGGCTAGGGTTAAGGTTAGGTTTTCGGCTTAAGGTTAGGGGTTAGAGAAAATAGTATTTTGAATGGGACTGACTTGTGTGTCCCCACAAAGTTAGTTGTACAATACTGTGTGTGTGAATACCAACACACTCCTTGTCATCATGTGTAATTGAGATCTAGAGCGCCTGTTAATTTCCTACAAGTGGAAATCTGATTAACAGCAACCACAACAAAAATAAATACAACTCTAATTATATCTAACAAATAGGAGGAAGGCCTCCTGTTTCTTACCTCTCTCTCTCTGTCTCTCTCTCTGTCTCTCTCTCTGTCTCTGTCTCTGTCTCTCTCTCTGTCTCTCTCTTTCTACCCCTCTCGCTCTACCTCTCTCTCTCTACCCCTCTCTCTCTCTCTCTCTCTCTCTCTCTCTCTCTCTCTCTCTCTCTCTCTCTCTCTACCTCCCTCTATCTCTGGCCTGCTTTGCCTTGCTCCTGACTGTTTAGAGGTGGTAGGCTCTATGCATAAGTATAGGGGCTAGACTGTGGATCGTGACGTGATCTGACACGCGGATGACAAGATCAAAGAGCTCCATCTGATCTGGTGAAAACAGACGCCATACCTCCTCTCATCCATACAAAACCCCCACTGATCAGTCTACTGCAAGCACCATTCCTCCTCAACTCAGCCTCACACACACACACCACACACACACACACACACACACACACACACACACACACACACACACACACACACACACACACACACACACACACACACACACACACACACACACACACACACACACACACACACGCAGAGAGAGAGAGAGAAAGAGGCCCATGTTAAGGCCTAGCGCTGAAATGGCGCCCCACGATAAACAATGGCCCCGTTTAGCTCATAAAACAGGAGTGTTGTGCATAATGTTCACAGTAAAAGACAGCATTTCTTCACTCATCTTATTTACCTCTCCCACGGCGGGGGACTGGCTGTTGCAGGAATACTAGAGAGAGAGGGGGAAGGAGAAACAGACATGGACATATATTTATCGCCAGGATAAGGTCTTTGGCAAGTCACGGCATGGAGCGAATGAATGGGAGGATTTTGAAGATGCCTGCGAGATTAGACCAAGGTGATATAGACACTTTTTTAGAATGTGTGTTTGAGTGCTCGTGGTAAAAGGATGTTGAAGCTGCCGTTTCCTAAGACTGGGATGATAGTGGGACGTGACAAGCGTATCTGTGTGCGAGATAGTGTTAGGGGTGTGTACGGGAGGCGAAGTCAGGTGCAGGAGAGCAGAGTGTATTAAACAGGCGCACTTTAATTCCGTTCCAAAAATGACAGCACATAAGAACAGTAACGTTCCAAAAACATGGAACATAGCAAAAGTATAGCGCCTGACAAAATCCACATAACAATAAACAATTACACACAAAGACATGGAGGGGAACAGAGGACTAATTACATGCAGTGATTATGGAATGAAAACCAGGTGTGTAATGGAACAAGACAAAACAAATGGATATATTAGAAATGGAGCGGCGATGGCTAGAAAGCCGGTGACGTCGATCGCCGAACGCCACCCGAACAAGGAGAGGCGCCGACTTCGGTGGAATTCATGACAGATAGATTCATCCTACTTTGAATGTAGACCGTTCAAACGTTTGGGGTCACTTAGAAATTTCCTTGTTTTTGAAAGAAAAGCAAATGTTTTTGTCCATTAAAATAACAGCAAATCGATCAGAAAATGTCTACAGGGTAGACATTGTTAATGTTGTAAATAGAGGTCGACCGATTATGATTTTTCAATACCGATACCGATTATTGGAGGACCAAAAAAAGCCGATACCGATTAATCGGCCAATTTTATTTTTATTTTGTATTTATTTGTAATAATGACAATTACAACAATACTGAATGAACACTTATTTTAACTTAATATAATACATCAATAAAATCAATTTAGCCTCAAATAAATAATGAAACATGTTCAATTTGCAAAAACAAAGTGTTGGAGAAGAAAGTAAAAGTGCAATATGTGCCATTTAAAAAAAGGTAACGTTTAAGTTCCTTGCTCAGAACATGAGAACATATGAAAGCTGGTGGTTCCTTTTAACATGAGTCTTCAATATTCCCAGGTAAGAAGTTTTAGGTTGTAGTTATTATAGGAATTATAGGACTATTTCTCTCTCTACCATTTGTATTTCATATACCTTTGACTATTGGATGTTCTTATAGGCACTTTAGTATCGCCAGTGTAACAGTATAGCTTCCATCCCTCTCCTCGCCCCTACCTTGGCTCGAACCAGGAACACCAGGAACACGACAGCCACCCTCGAAGCATCGTTACCCATCGCTCCACAAAAGCCTGTTGTGCCGATTTAAAGAAGCAATACAACTGGCCTTCTTTAGACTAGTTGAGTATCTGGAGCATCAGCATTTGTGGGTTCGATTACAGGCTCAAAATGGCCTTTCTTCTGAAACTCGTCAGTCTATTCTTGTTCTGAGAAATGAAGGCTATTCCATGCGAGAAATTGCCAAGAAACTGAAGATCTGGTTCTGCCGTTTCCAGCTACAATAGTAATTTACATTAACAATGTCTACACTGTATTTCTGATCAATTTGCTGTTATTTTAATGGACAAAAAATGGGCTTTTCTTTCAAAAACAAGGACATTTCTAAGTGACCCCAAACTTTTGAACGGTAGTGTATAAGGCAAGCACGTGTGTGTGTCCCTGTCTCTCTCTCTTCTCTCTCTCTTACTCCCCACTCTCTTTCTGTCTCCCCCTCTCTGTCCATCTCCCTCTCTCTCTCTCCCTCACTCCAGACTCTCTCTCTCACACTCTCCATTCTCTCTCCCTCACCTTCTCCCCCTTTCTATCTTTCTACCCCTCCCCCCCCCCCTCTCTCCACAAGGAAAACGTATGAGTTGAATTATTGATTAGGGCATGTGCTCCACGCTGCTAGAAGTCATTATTTGTTCAGGTGAGTGTCAACATGGCATGCTATGAAACAGATACCAGAGGCATTAAACAACACAATCAGACCTCCTCGCTAAAATAACACGCTCTCACGAGTCTCGGCACAAGACAAACGCTCCCGAAGAATCTGAACAATTCTCTTGTTTATGGCACACACATTTTTCATTCTCCAGCTAGGCAAAATTCTAGTGGCGGCCTAAAGATGAATTTGACCGGAATGGTATTCTGTTGTTTTAACTAATACGTGTTGCTTGTAGCTTAATTAAACAGCTATGAATCTGGGACTGAGCGCCCTCACTCTAACCTGGAAGTATCTAGGCCTATGTCATGCACCGCTGGCCTCTGTGGAGAAGAGCTCTTTCCCCATCAACTGTGCTTCGTGTCATCGCACAAAGACTGGCACACAGGGCGGAGGAACAGAGGGAAAGAGAGATACAAGGGAGAGATGGTTAGTGAGAAAGGGAAACGGGATTTGAAGAGATGGGCATGAAGAAAGATGAGGAATGAACGGAGATGAGGAGTTAGAGGGATAAAGCCAGGTAGGAGGGAAAGTGTGATCCAGCTTTTCATTTAGCCTACAGTATTCCTGTTGGCCCTGACTAAGTGGTGGGAGACCCCTGTACAGGGCAACTCTATACTCCCTACTGGCCCGTCTTTGTGTGTGTGTGTGTGTGTGTGTGTGTGTGTGTGTGTGTGTGTGTGTGTGTGTGTGTGTGTGTGTGTGTGTGTGTGTGTGTGTGTGTGTGCGCGCTGTATGCATGCGTGTGTGTGTTTGGACTGTAACAGAATTTCTCCAGTCCTTTGGGCCCTGGCGCAAAGCAGAGAATAAATGGTGGAGGTGGCAGGCCTGGACAGAAAAATCAATGCCTGCTTATACAGACATGACACGCCAGGAGCCCCAGCAATCTGTGTGTGTATGTGTGTGTGTGTTCTCCTACTTCCTCCCTTCCCTACCTTACAGTCTTGGGTTTCTACCTTTTACCTCAGCTTTGGGACTAAATAACGCTCTCTTCCCTCCCTCCCTCCCTCCCTCCCTCCCTCCCTCCCTCCCTCCCTCCCTCGCAGGAAGTTTGAGTGTGATCTGTGCGACCGGTCGTTCAGTGAGAAGTGGGCTCTGAACAACCACATGAAGCTGCATACGGGGGACAAGCCCCATAAGTGTGCCTGGCCATCCTGCCATTACGCCTTCCTCACCCTGTCTGCCATGAAAGACCACTACAGGACACACACAGGTGAGATGCAACACCCCCCCCCCCCCCCCCCACACACACACACACACATTGTCTACTGTACTGTACTGTACACACACACCAATACCAATACATACAGTGAATTAGTACATGTCCATACAGGTGAGACACACCTTCAAGATGCCTACCTACAGTACGTACATATACTGAGAGTAGGAACCAGTCAGAAATGAACAAAGTGCCTGTTTGGTGTGGCCAGACTGTTTGCTTCAGGTGTCAGTCCGTCAGTCAAGCTACTCCTTGACACCCTTTTTAAAGTCAATGACTGAAGCTAGCAGAAGGCAGGACGGCAGGCATGGGGGCGGGTCTCGGTATGACAGGCTGAGTGAGCGCCAGCAGGAGAACAGTCCATCCGTCACGCGGGCCCCTCTCACGGTGGCAAGGCGCCGCCGACATAATTAGACCTTTTTATTTTCATTTGTTTCCCCGAGAACCATCACTCGCCGTCGGCCGGGGCCGACCGTCACTCTGCTCCAAGCGCCAAGGTGTCACTTGCTGCGACAGGGAGGGTAGGGAGAGAGAGAGTGGGGTAGGGAGAGAGAGAGTGGGGTAGGGAGAGAGAGAGTGGGGTAGGGAGAGAGAGAGAGGGGTAGGGAGAGTGGGAGAGGGGTAGGGAGAGAGAAAGAGAGGGGTAGGGAGAGAGAGAGAGGGGTAGGGAGAGTGGGAGAGGGGTAGGGAGAGAGAAAGAGAGGGGTAGGGAGAGAGAGAGAGGGAGAGGGGTAGGGAGAGAGGGAGAGGGGTAGGGAGAGAGGGAGAGGGGTAGGGAGAGAGAGAGAGGGGTAGGGAGAGAGAGAGAGGGGTAGGGAGAGAGAGAGGGACGACAGAGAGAGAGAGAGAGGGACGACTGAGGCCCTGATTAGTGACACCCAGAAAGCAAACTCAATTTACAGCTCCATGATGCAACACTTCTATTAATGGGCAGACGGGGACGGGGACGGGGGGGAGGGGGGTGACAGAGGCAGACATTGGCGTATCATTGCAATCCCATTCCAGCACACAGGCGAGTTGACGCACTCTAAAATATGATCGGCGTGTGTGATCTGTTTGAACGTTGTAAATGGGCTCCTTCACAAGGGTAAGCTGCAATACTAATAAAATAAGTAGGAAACTAAAAGTTGAACCAATCATTCTCGGTGACATATAGCTGGAGATCTCTGTTACTTGTCTGGGGTGGGTTGTGTGTGTAGCGGGCGGGATGAGGACAGATCGGACCACTGGTGGGTGGTATTGAGGAAAGTAGCGCGTGCCTGCGTGTGTGTCAGCATCGATACCCAAGATAATGTCGCGCAACAAGATAATGTAGCGCAACAATTAAGGTGTGTGAATAGTTGGTAGCTGCACTATTATGTGGTGCAAACAGTGTTTGAGATATGCGACAGCACTAGTCATGAAATGGAATTCTGTCTTTTAAACAGTGTATGTTCTCAATCCTGTTGCATTTGAACATTTTCCGTTGTGACGAGAGACAACGAGTCTCTATAAAACACACTTGTGCTGCTACCATTTCTCTGACTGGGACTGTGACGTGAGCAGCCGTCGTGAGGGACTTCCTGCTTTTCCTCTGTGTGTGAACACCTCCCGCTCCTGGGCCTGCAATCATGTCCCCAACTGGATTCATTGTTCTGGGGCTGATTTGTGTGTTTTCTATGTTAATCACTCTCCTCACACCCCCAATGTCTGAGCTGAGGAGGAAGAGGAGGAGGAGGGGAGGTAGCGTCAGCCGCCAGGGTCATTTGTAACGGCTGATGAATGAGCGACTCAAATAAATAAATAAATCAAACATGTCCCAACCCGCCCCAGCCTTTTCCCCAGCCCCTCCGCAGAGGGACCGGCAGTGCCGTTTGCCGCGACAGGGCCACAATTGATTTCCTCATTGCCTCAGTTTGTCGCTTAATCTGGCGATATGCTGATAAATCTTCGCACTTTGTCAATTAATTTCCCTGAGAAATGAGGCCCAAAATGGCGAAGCACATCAATAGAGCGGGCGGATTCTGTGTCAAAAATTAAGCGGTGAAATTAATTGCCCTCCCAACCGCAACCCTGCTAAAACATAACTAATGAGGGAGGCAATTATAGCTGCATGCAGACTCCTACGGGGTTATTTAAAACACAGATATTGGCGTCGGGCACCCAGACACACATATATCAAATCAAATCAAATTATATTTGTCAAACGCTTCGTAAACAACAGGTGTAGACTAAAAATGAAATGCTTACTTACGGGCCCTTACCAACAATGTAGAGCTCGAGAAAATAGAGAAATAAGTAATAACACATAATAATAAAAGTATTCATAAATTCACAATGAGTAACGATAACACGGGGCATCAGTATCGGGTCGATGTGCAGGGGTCCGTGGTAATATGTACAGTACATATAACTAGGAATAAAGTGACTAGGCAACAAGATCGATATTAAACAGTAGCAGTGTATGTGATTCAAAACAAACACACACACACACACACACACACGCACGTGCAAATAGAGGTGGTATTTTTGACTGCAAAGTACTTTTTAGTAAGTCTTGCAATAAGTGGATTTATTTTGTTAGGGGTAGAGGAAGTACCAGAAGAGTACGAACAAAGAATAGTATTGAACTGTTAAAATGACGCAAAGTTATGTGAGAGATTTAACTGGCCATATGTAATCTGGGTTGCGTTTTGTGTATGACTGTGTGTGTGTGTGTGTGTGTGTGTGTGTGTGTGTGTGTGTGTGTAATCTGGGTTGCGTTTTGTGTATGACTGTGTGTTTGTCTGATCTGTGCGTCTCCGTGAGCGAGTTGTGATTGTGTGTGTGTACGGGCCCTGTGCTCAGTATCTTTAGCCTGCTGGATCCCCTGGTGTTGACAGGGCCCCGTCACTGTCCGGTCCCCCACCCACGCCATCCTCCCCTTGGCCCTCAGAGGGCTCACCGCCATCGAACGGCAGATGAAAAGCACACGTAATTTATCGCCAGCGTTTCCACTAAAATAATAATTGTGGCGACTGGGCGCGGGAATCGATGGCTATGGATTTTTTCCGTGGTGGGGTCTTGTAGCACGGGGCATAATGAGTGATGGAAGGGCGACGGGTGGAATCGGGGGGTGATGGGGAGAAGGGAAAGAGGGGGCTATTTTTCTGATAGGAACTGAGGAGGAGGCAGACCTGACGCTCCCCTAACAGACTGCTAACGTTCCCCTAACGTTCCCCCTAACATTCCCCTAATGTCGCCCTGAAGGTTCCAATGCCGACAAGGAGAAAGAGAGGAAGAAGGGCAATTTTAAAAGCCCAAAGATTTTATCATTCCAGAATGAACAAATAGGAATCCTCTATAGCTAAGGAAAAAGCACCTATTTAAGACTGGTGGTTTTCTCGTCTTAAGTGGCACTGCGTTAGAACACTCCTCACAGTCGAGTGGGTTTAAATGGGTGTAATACGGGTAATACGAGGCTCCTCTCTCTCTGTAGACTCAATAAAAGCTGTTATCCGAAGTGAAAAACACTACTTCCCCTCTGCATGAAGTTGTCACCTCCATGCATTAACAATGCACAGTGAAAGTTCAAACTTTGGGATTGAGACGAGCAGTTAAGTGACAGTGATAGTGTGTGTGTGTGTGTGTGTGTGCTTGCGTGTGCATGGGTTTGCGCTAGCGTGCTGCAAGTGTCCGTGTGTGTGTCTGTCAGCATGTGTGCATGTATGCCTGTGTGTGTGCTACTGTACCCACATGAAAAATGTATATTTTGCGGACATTGCTGTAGTATTTACTACAGTGTTCTTTTGTTGTTGCGGATAATACTGCAGAATTTACTATAGTATTCTGCAGTATACTGCAACATTATATAGTAAGTACTACACATGATCGAGGGATACTACAGTGTGTAGTATAGTATTCTACAGTATATAGTTTACTACAGAACTCTATAGTAAGTACTGTAGTATTCTATAGTAAAGTGTAGTATTTGTTTTTCATGTGGGTAGCTACAGCATGTGCTTTATGTCCTGGAGGCAGACAGGCCAGAGGTCTGCAGACTAATCAGAGTTCTTCCCTGCTGAGTGGAGCTGGCGTAATTAACAATGGGCAACAACAGGCTGGCACTGAGACACAGCACCATACTAAGCCTCTGTCATATATCGCTGTATTAACACCTGTAGGTCTAAGCTAAAAAAGAAGATGTTTTATCACATACAGCGGATGAGTGCAGCCATAGTAGTACGGTGCCCCTGGAGCAAATTAGGATTAAGTGCCTTGCTCAAGGACACATCGACATATTTTTTAGTTTGACGGCTCGGGTATTTGAACCAGCAAACTTTTGGTTACTGGCCCAACGCTCTAACCTCTAGGCTACCTGTCGCCTAACATAAGGAATTGTTTTAAGATGGTCATAAAATGTATAATTTAGCCATTTGATTTCGAATTTTAGGATCCCTGTAGGTCTAAAAAAAAAAATATATATATATACAAAGTTATTTGATAAAACATTGAATTTGGCATTTACTGCGAAAGCCCGTAGAAACACATTGAATAACACATTCATTAGTAGAGTCGTGGCCGAAAAGTTTTGAGAATGACACAAATATTAATTTCACAAAGTTTGCAGCTTCAGTGTCTTTAGATATTTTTGTCAGATGTTACTATGGAATACTGAAGTATAATTACAAGCATTTCATAAGTGTCAAAGGATTTTATTGACAATTACATGAAGTTGATGCAGAGTCCATATTTGCAATGTTGACCCTTCTTTTTCAAGACCTCTGCAATCTGTCCTGGCATGCTGTCAATTAACTTCTGGGCCACATTTTGACTGATGGCAGCCCATTCTTGCATAATCAATGCTTGGAGTTTGTCAGAATTTTTGGGGTATTGTTTGTCCACCTGCCTCTTGAGTATTGACAACAAGTTCTCAATGGGATTAAGGTCTGGGGAGTTTCCTGGCCATGGACCCAAAACATCGATGTTTTGTTCCCCGAGCCACTTAGTTATCACCTTTGCCTTATGGCAAGGTGCTCCATCATGCTGGAAAAGGCATTGTTCGTCACCAAACAGTTCCTGGATGGTTGGGAGAAGTTGCTCTCGGAGGATGTGTTGGTACCATTCTTTATTCATGGCTGTGTTCTTAGGCAAAATTGTGAGTGAGCCCACTCCCTTGGCTGAGAAGCAACCCCACACATGAATGGTGTCTCAGGATGCTTTACTGTTGGCATGACACAGGACTGATGGTAGCGCTCACCTTGTCTTCTCCGGACAAGCTTTTTTATGGATGCCCCAAACAATCGGAAAGGGGATTCATCAGAGAAAATGACTTTACCCCAGTCCTCAGCAGTCCAATCCCTGTACCTTTTGCAGAATATCAGTCTGTCCCTGATGTTTTTCCTGGAGAGAAGTGGCTTCTTTGCTGCCCTTCTTGACACCAAGCCATCCTCCAAAAGTCTTCGCCTCACTGTGCGTGCAGATGCACTCACACCTGCCTGCTGCCATTCCTGAGCAAACTCTGTACTGGTGGTGCCCCGATCTCGCAGCTGAATCAACTTTAGGAGACGGTCCTGGCGCTTGCTAGACTTTCTTGGGCCTTCTTCACAACAATTGAACCGCTCTCCTTGAAGTTCTTGATAATCCGATAAATGGTTGATTTAGGTGCAATCTTACTGGCAGCAATATCCTTGCCTGTGAAGCCCTTTTTGTGCAAAGCAATGATGATGGCACGTGTTTCCTTGCAGGTAACCATGATTGACAGAGGAAGAACAATGATTCCAAGCACCACCCTCCTTTTGAAGCTTCCAGTCTGTTATTCGAACATGACAGAGTGATCTCCAGCCTTGTCCTCGTCAACACTCACACCTGTGTTAATGAGAGAATCACTGACATGATGTCAGCTAGTCCTTTTGTGGCAGGGCTGAAATGCAGTGGAAATGTTTTTTGGGGGATTCAGTTCATTTGCATGGCAAAGAGGGACTTTGCAATTAATTGCAATTCATCTAATCACTCTTTATAACATTCTGGAGTATAGGCAAATTGCCATCATACAAACTGAGGCAGCAGACTTTGTGAAAAGGAATATTTGTGTCATTCTCAAAACTTTGGCCACGACTGTACATGGCAAAACAGACGGTCAAAACATGCATCATAAGGAATAAGGTTTTGAAGTGTCTGTCCTATAGAGAGATATAAGAACTTTTGTTTGACCCATGTTTGAGCACATTAGTAGTGGCACAGAGCAGAACAACCAACACCATCGAAAGGAAAGTCCCCCCTTTCCATATTCGTAACATATTAGGTTCGGTCTGGTCAGTCGGTTTTGTGAGAAGACCTCTTTGAAATGAGGACGTCCGTGACAAGGAGTTCAGACAACTGCCCTAAAGCTTGTTGATGTCGTAGAGCCAAACAGCCAACACCGTTTTAAACATCTGTTATACAGGGTATGGACCATCACCTGGGTCCTGTTCAGTAGAGAGGAAAAGAGGATGTACATTCTGAACTGGACAAAACGTTTTGTTGTCCGTTGCGAAACGTTTTGCAAATAAATACTCATACTGATGATCCAGTGTCCTCAGAGTCATGTTTGTGTTGCGATCAGCCTGCCTACACCTCTTCCTCCTCCTGCTGTGTCTCTGTGCTGAGAGAGAGAGAGAGAGAGAGAGAGAGAGAGAGAGAGAGAGAGAGAGAGAGAGAGAGAGAGAGAGAGAGAGAGAGAGAGAGAGAGAGAGAGAGAGAGAGAGAGAGAGAGAGAGAGAGAGAGAGAGAGAGAGAGAGAGAGAGAGAGAGAGAGAGAGAGAGAGAGAGAGAGAGAGAGAGAGAGAGAGAGAGAGAGAGGGGGAGAGAGAGGGAGGGAGGGAGGGAGGGAGAGAGGGAGAGAGGGAGGGAGGGAGGGAGGGAGGGAGAGAGAGAGGGAGAGAGAGAGAGAGAGGCACACTGCGTAGTAAAAAAACCCGCTGGAGTGATCAGCTCAGCCCCATCTGGAAGGCATCGGACAGAAATGAAGTTGTACAAAACCATCCCATTGATAATAAAGCTAATTTTTATGGCGCTGACAAGTATGTAATTATGTTCAGCGGTGCTTTTCAGATTTTATCACAGTCAATAAACCACACTGGCAATTTCCGTCCCATTTGACATATTTACACGGATACATTTGATTGGAGGAATTAGTTAACTGTGAGAGCCTTGATGGATATACACTAGTGATCTGTGACTTTTCCCTCCGCTTTCATCTGTTAATGAACTCTCTGTCTCTCTCTCTCTCTCTCTCTCTCTCTCTCTCTCTCTCTCTCTCTCTCTCTCTCTCTCTCTCTCTCGCTCTGTCTCTCTCTCTCTCTCTGTTGATGATGTTGTCCCTACTCCTTCTTCCTCTGTTGACTCTGTAATGTACTCTGACCCCCCTCATTCCCGCCCCATACAGGAGAGAAGTCCTTCCTGTGCGATCTCTGTGGTTTTGCGGGTGGCACGCGACACGCCCTCACCAAGCATCGCCGCCAACACACAGGTGAGCCACACGATGCTAGAGCTGCACACATCCAGCATCTAACACACACACACACACACACACACACACACACACACACACACACACACACACACACACACACACACACACACACACAGTCTGACATGTTGATGTCGGTGATAGACATGTGTAGCAGTATGGATGACTGAGTCTGAGATTTTTTAATTTAGGTTATCATTTCACCATGTCATTCTATCGCTTAGGAAAATTGCATTTTTCAGATATGCCGTCAATAACAAGTGCTTTTTGGAAATTGGGAAAGTGAAACAAATCCTGTTAACCGTTCGTCTGGCAGGCGCCCAAGGATCAAGCATCCCGTTATAAATATTCATTTAGATATTCATCATTTAGATTTTTTTTTTTTGCTGTCGCATTTTGACAGTCATTTACATTTACCCGACGCTCTTACTTTTTGTCCTCTCTTGTCCCCTGTTGTCAAGTGTCAGTTCCAATAAATACATCTCGGCAATCTATTGTCGGACACACTGTCCAGACTACAGGTGTCATCAGTGTGTCTCTTCTTCAGATCAGTCCTGGGTTCAAATAGGATTTGAAGTGCTTTAGATGACTGGGTCTCAACTGGTTTTGCCTCGGGACCCAAATTGAAGCAGGTTGTCTCAGTTGCGACCCAATATTCGCATCGCGGAAAAGAATCGCCAAAATACAATATCTGTAAAACAGTTTTTTTATGCTATGTTGTTAGTAAATGTAGCAAATTTATGACAAGGGAACAACATTCCCCGTTCTTTCATCGACAATAATAACAATTCTCCCATATTCTTGATGAAGAATGTTAATAAATTCACTGGTTTGAGAGCACAAAATCGACCCCAAAAAACGCTGCTAATGGCTCTATGTTGAAAATACTGTGATTGAAGAAAAACATTTCAGAGATTCAATTATATCAACAAAGAAAATGGTTCATTATAAGTTCTACACACTTTCTACCTGTTTTAAGTTTTTCCCCCATATTTTTTATTTTTTTACTCAGACACCCTTGACCCGCTGACAATCGCTGCTTTAGGTGGCCTTGATTGAGCTTTCCTGGCACAATTGAATTATTGGAATAGTCGCAAAATTGCGACTGCTCAAAAGTATTTGAAAGGTTTCAACTACTTTCCTACTAGCACTGACTTTGCTAATAACTATTTTGTTTAGGGGCTATGATTGTGATATGTTGTTGTCTCATCTAGCTATGTTAAGATGAATGGACTAAAGTAAGTCGCTCTGGATAAGAGCGTCTGCTAAATGATTCATATGTTAAATGTGAATGCCTGCGTTAGAGTGAGATTCCACTTGAGACGGACAGGGATTCTGTATTTCTCTCTGTCCGTCTTCCTATCCGCCCTTCCTTATCTTCCCCGCCTGTCTCTCTGTCTGTCCCCCAGGAGAACGGCCCTTCAAGTGTCAGCTGTGCGGCTTCGCCTCCACCACCCAGTCCCACTTGACCCGCCACAAGCGCGTGCACACGGGGGAGAAGCCCTACCGTTGCCCCTGGTGCGACTACAGGTACCGGCTCATTGGGCTCGCCCACGCATGGAAGGACAGATGGCAGGGGTTGATGGCAGGGGTTGATGGGCAGGAGGACCGTGGGTTTAATCACGAACGCACGCACGCACACACACACAGGTCTGATCTCCCACAGGCTTCATCATCGCATCACTCTGCGATCATCAGCAGGCTACAGCATCCAGCCGCTGGCAGGTCTGTCATTAAAACGCCATCACAGACCATCAGTAATTACACACTTACAAACTTTTGGCCACGTTGCACTTCTCCATCTCGCTTCTCTTCCTCTTCTTCGTCCTCTTCCTCCCCCCTCTCAGGAGTGGTGGAAGTGCGAAGGGAACGCTCCCGGCGTCGGTTTCAGAGGAACTAAAATGACACGGGCGGGCTGTTTGTTGTGGTTTGCTCTGTCAGGATATGTTAGGCTGTCGGAATTGGAATGTACTGCTCAGATACTCGTCTGAAGAACAGAAGAAAAACTCAAATAAAAGTGAGATGTTCCAATCTGGGTTCATATCTTTAGGAACATCAGAGGGAGAAATCCTTAAACATTAACGGGACCACCATACCAATTGCCGTTCTTTGTCCTTTAACACAGTTCAGAAAGGCAATGGTTTAGCATGTGAGGTGTTATATCATATTTCACTTATTTCTACGCATTTTTCACTCAATTCACATATTATTTATCAAGGAAGAGTAGTATTTGACGTTTAAAAGCACTGTGGGGAGGCAACAGAGGGAACCGGACCAACTGTTCTTCTATCTGATTCCAAATGATCGTTACAGATTGTGGCAAATGAAGCAGCAAGTTAGAAGACCAATTAACATTTTTGGTTTGGCCCCCGTGGGTACGGAGGGCAGAGGGAGGGGCTGGAGAGGGTAGCGGCTCGCAACCCCTGTTGGGTTCCAAATGTGTGTAGGAGGAATTGAACACGGGCACCGGGCAGTCATGAAGGGCCCTAACTCTGTGCTCCGCTCTTCCCCCCTGAATACATTTGTAAACCTCCAATGGCTCAATGGCTCAATTGTTCAATGACTTCACACGAATAAGGATGTGCTAGTCAAGACCCTGTCAACATTTGACCGTGAACAGGATATCTCATGATATATAGAATTCGATATACCATTGTAACGCTTGCATCTTATAATTATATTATGTTTATAATTATATCGTAACACATTTACGATACTGAACAAAAATATAAACGCAACATGCAACAATTATGTTACTGAGTGACAGTTCATAAAAGGAAATCAGTCATTTGAAATAAATTCATTAGGCCCTAATGTAGGGATGTTACATGACTAGGCAGGAGCGCAGCGATGGGTGGGCCTCGGAGGGCGTAGGCCCACAGACTGGGGAGCCAGGCCCAGCCAATCAGAACGAGTTTTTCCCCAAAAATACTTTTAATACAGACATAAATACTCATCAGTTGTGTGAGAGAACTGCACAGTGGCCTTTTATTGTCCCCAGCACAAGGTGCACCTACGTAATAATCATGCTGTTCAATCAGCGTCTTGATATGCCACACCTGTCAGGGCAAAGGAGAACTGCTCACTAACAGGGATGTAAAGAAATTTGAGAGAAATACGCTTTTTGTGTGTATGGGTAATTTCAGGGAACTTTTATTTCGGCTCATGAAACCAACACTTTACATGTTGTGTTTATATTTCTGTTTAGTATATATTGTGTAATCTTATATTGGTATAAAATAGTAGATGTGTCGCCGACATCTATGAAATCCTCAATGCAACTTCTTTACCTTATCTTCAAATGAATGTAAAATATAACCTTTTGAATTCTATTATAGAAGGTTCAAATAATTATGGTTGGAAGATGCAGGTTATTACTGTCAGATATTATTAATAGTCATATTTCGAGGGGGATAACTGGCATATACATTCTCAAAGGCTATCTTTCAATGATATATACCTCATTTTGCAGTCCAAAACCTCATGCCATACCACATTATGACTATTGTACTCAATGAATAGACACTCACGATAGCTACTAAGGCATCATGACTGGCATAATTGATATCCTCCCTTTAATACTTTAAATCAGCATCCTCTGTATGCACATTTTCAATCTGCCTGCCTGCGAAAAGAGCTACTTTGAGCTAATTCGAGGTAGCGCTAAAAGTCGAGGTCCGCCGCACGGCTGGCGGTGGATGTCGCGGGGCCGGTGACCCTGTGAAGTGTTGGGAGAGGCGGAGAGCAAGGCGTGGATGAGCGCTAATGATGTCTAGGCCGTCTCTTAGCCGTCGCAGATACCTACCTCCATTCTTGAAAACACAAACACACACACATTTTAAATCCACCGCTAACGAACAGCCTCAATTACTAGCCTCATTACCAATGCAGTCGTGGACGAAGAAAATATGGAAATGTTTTGGGGAAATAAAAAAAGACGGAGCGAATCGCGACGTTATCTCGGCAGCGGAGTTGATTCCCATGTCGCTGCTCGCGGACGTGGAGAAAGTTGAAACGCGGCCGTTGGACTAATTAATATTGGCCATCGTGGGAGGACTGTGTGGGCCTTTCTTTTAGCCTGACACCTGCTGACTCCTAAACGCACATGATGTTGTTTTAATATGACAATTACGCCATTACCATATCTGAGAGATAGAAGCGCTCCCGCGGGATCCCCTCACTCTTCTTTAGAACCTCTTCCTATCTGACTCGGAATGGATTATTTATTCCACTGGCCTGGAATAAGAAATCAGTTAATTTGTCTTGAATATAAATTCTATGTTTTTTTTTTTTTTACGATTTATGATTATTCTTATTATTTCCCTGACGGTGACCGAGGACTTCTCTATCTGAAGGAAAGTTTAGAAATAACTTTTAAGTGGTCGGGGTAAATTCTGAATTGAATTTATCGTATAGTTACTTGTTGGATAGTATTTATTGCTACTGCTTGTGTGCTTTACTCACTGTAGGCCGGCCATACACCGGGATTTGTCAAGTTATTGAAAATGTTATTTACTTTATTTGTGATGTTGATATTGTTCGGTTGTGGAGTCTTGGTCTGTTAAAAGGAGGAGGCGCATCCTGCATGGGTTTTAGCGTTAGCTGGAGGGTAGTTACATCCCTGTGTGCAATCCCTATCCACTTACCCAGGGTCTTAATGGAGCTGTTACTGTACTGAGGTAGACATGGTCTACAGCGAAAGGCATGGTGAGGAGAACACCTCACATTTGACCCTACCTAACGCAACTGGCTTCATGGAGGGCATGTCACCATTCACCAGCAGGTGTTTTGATGTATTTATGTGTAAAACACAGAAAGGGGCGGGTCCTCTGCATAGTTCTGAGGACATCTTTATATTATGAAGTCCCGTAAAGCAAATGAGGGGGGGGGCAGGACTGCTAAGACCCTTGATGGAGAGAGGTGTCTCGGCAAAAAGTGAAAACAAATTCTACCCTTGCCTGGCGTGAGCTATGGTACCCGTGAGCCTTTATTGTCCCAGCCAAGGTGATAAGGGAGAAGGGATTGCATATTATACTGTCCGAGAATGTCAGCCCGAGACCAAGCACGAGTGCCTCATCCATCACGCATGATGCTGTGTGTGTGTGTGTGTGTGTGTGTGTGTGTGTGTGTGTGTGTGTGTGTGTGTGTGTGTGTGTGTGTGTGTGTGTGTGTGTGTGTGTGTGTGTGTGTGTGTGTGTGTGTGTGTGTGTGTGCGTATGAAAGTGCCGTGGCTCCTGCGCTGCACGTGCTTACATGATGTGGTAACCGTTGTATCTATTGGTTGTGTGTGTGTGTGTGTGTGTGTGCTGTCTTTGAGCATGTCTTTGAGCATGTGTCTGTGTGTTTGTGTGTGTGTGTGTCCTCAGGTTTAGATAGGGCCTGAGACCAGGTCAGGCTGCACACTTAAATCAGGGGGTCTCTGTGACTCCCTGAGCTGACATCATTACAGCCAGCGCCCAGCATTAGCTTACTGTACGACTACACCACGTCAATACTACACACCTACACTACTACACACCTACACTGGTCCTGTATGGCTCAGCTGGTGTTAGCAACACCAAGTCGTAAGTTCAATTCCCACACAGATCATACATACAGTTCAAAATGTATTTACTGCACTGCAAGTCACTTTGGATAAAATGGTATAATATACCACTTTTACACATATTTAACAAGTCAGTTAAGAACAAATTCTTATTTTCATTGACGGCCTAGGAACAGTCAGTTAACTGCCTTGTTCAGGAGCAGAACAACATATTTTTACCTTGTCAGCTCGTGGATTCGATCTTGCAACCTTTCGGTTACTAGTCCAACACTCTAACCACTAGGCTACCTGCCGCCCCACTGTAGCACAGGCAGAGGCATAGGGCCAGTATTTTCTGTTACTTTTACTTGAGCTCCGTTTTGAAAATCCGCAGCCCCCAGAATCAGGTCTTGTAGCTGGCCAGTGGATACCAGATTTGGTTCAGGGTTCCGAGATTACAAACACGGTGGACCTCATCAAAATACGATGCAGAAACGTTGTTTTTAACTTTCACCCTGTTGCAGGAGTTTCATACTCCTAGAGTGACACGTCTGTAACATGCAAGAGGGCTGTGTGAAAACGACAACAGTGCGTCTACAGCATGGAAATGTATCCCTCAAATTGTAGAATTGTCTATCATTGTTTACCACTTTGCCCCCCGTTTTTGGATTGCATTGTCACAGGGGCTTTAAGAGTCTCTCCAAATATGTATACTCCTTCAACATGCTCCCTCAGCCCCACCACTAAATTGTTTGCGTTCAATCCACTTGATTCATGTTATTAGTGTCGATAGAACAAAACCAAACCGTCAGTACAGTAAACCTTCCAAGGGGAGCGTCCTCGATTGTTTGGGGATTTTCTTCTTCTCCTTCCTGTCTTTTTATTTTTACTCTTTGTTTGATCTTTTTATCTTCTAATTGAATCAACTGTTCCTCCTTTTTAATGGTTGTCTGTTAAAAGATCCAACTGTGCGGAGAACATCCGAAAGCACATCCTGCACACGGGGAAGCACGAGGGAGTGAAGATGTACAACTGCCCCAAGTGTGACTACGGCACCAACGGCCCCATGGACTTCAGGAACCATCTGAAGGAGCATCACCCCGACATCGAGAACCCTGACCTGGCCTACCTGCATGCAGGTAGGTTTACCCCTCTCTACACACAGGCCTGCGAGTGAACATACAAACAAACAAACAAACACACACACCCACTGATCTTCACTCTGACTCTCTCCTCTGGGTAACAGCTCCCCTGACACCTCTCTTTCTCTCTCTTGCTTTCCCTCTCTCTCTCCTCTCTCTCCCCCTTTTCTCTCTCTCTCTTCTCTTTCTCTCTCTCTCTCTCTCTCTCTCCCTCTCTTCTCTCTCTCCCCCTATTCTCTCTCTCTCTCTCTCTCTCTCTCTCTCTCTCTCTCTCTCTCTCTCTCTCTCTCTCTCTCTCTTCTCTCTCTCTCTCTCCCCCTCTTCTCTCTCTCTCTCTCCTCTCTCTCTCTCTTTCTCTCTCTCTCTCTCCCCCTCCTCTCTCTTTCTCTTTCTCTCTCTCTCTCTCTCTCTCTCTCTCTCTCTCTCTCTCTCTCTCTCTCTCTCTCTCTCTCTCTCTCTCTCTCTCTCTCTCTCTCTCTCAGGGGAGTGGTATCATGTGTGTGTTTGTAGATGGTAGGTAGAGAAAGCTGCTGTATTTGGTGATGCCTGTAAAGCCACTGACAGGCAGTGCTGGATGTAATAATGTAATATGGATGTAATACAGTGCCCTGCCAATCACTCCACCTCCCCCTGTTCCTCCTCCTCCTCTGCCTCCTGTTCCTCCTCCTCCACCCTTCCTCCACCCTCCTCCTCCTCCTCCTCTTCTCCCTCCTCCTTCCACTCCTCCTCCTCTACCCCTTCCCCTTCCTCCCTCCTTCTCCTCCTCCTCCTCCCCTCCTCCAGAGCAAATCTGTTCGTCCTCTATTGGATCTATCTTTTGTGTTGAGTGTTCTTCCTGTGTCCTTGAAGCCCCCAAATCCAATCTAGAGAGTGAATGTCCTTCTCTGGAAGCCGAAAGGACACCTTTTATCCTGTTATCCCTCTGACCTGGCGCCCTCTGGATAGTAAAGCATGTGGTAGCTAGCCGCTCCAGTCCAAGGCTGCGTCCCAAATGGTGGCCTGTTCCCTATTTCCTGCACTCCTTTTGACCAGGGTCCATAAGGGCTTGGCCAGGAGAGGATACCATTACTGGGGTGAGGAACATGGCCATAGAGCATATGGAGAAGGAAACACTGTGGCTTTATTTCTTTAGTTTCTATGGAGACAGGATGGGTCTGTGTTTTGTCTCTGTGTACTGAATCTGCTGACTGTTCACCGGCCTCTCTTTGCCTTACACAGACTTATGGTTGGCAAAATACCTGCTTCTTATTCCCTTACACTCTGGCTCATCCCCCTAGACACCCTTAACCCCCACACTACCCCCCCACCCTCACACCCACAGAAGGTTGAAAGAAGGTCTGTTTGTGTTTTAAAGTGCTCTTGCGGGGCTCTCTGAAAAAGGGAAGCAATGTTTCATCCGAGTCGACAGAACGAGACCAAAAGAAAGGAGAGCGGGGGGGGGGAAAGATGAAGAAGGTAGATGTTGAATTAACCTGCTTGTGATTGCTCTCTGTCAGGATGGGGCTGGCAGGGAGAGGCAAATCGTCTGTGAAGGCCCTTCCTGCTGTTTTCCCTTTGAAAGACACAGATCAAACACAGACTCTCTCTCTCTCTCTCTCTCTCTCCTCTCCTCTCTTTCTCCTCCGTAGCCCAGTCACGGGCCCCTCACAGCCGCAATTGATTGACACTCGGGCGTCTGCGGCGCTCCTCTCGGTGCCGTCTCCGTCTCTGTCTCTTTTTCTTCTTCTTTTTTTCAGCCTTTCTTTATTCAACGCCGTCGCACTTCGAATTAAAGCCCTTCTCAGGGATGAAAAGAGAGGTCCTCTGCAAACGGAGGAGGGAGAGAGGAGGGAATTAGAGCCAGCCAGAGATGACGGAGGGAAATTATGATTCGAAAAAAATATGAAAGAAACCAGGAGAATATGATTAGGGCAATTTTTTTAAAGTAAAATGGTAATGACAATTGTCTTCCTCGTGAGATGGACACAGAGATAGGGCGCAGGGAAGTGGCAGTGCTTCTGAGATGTGCGCTGCGACGCCACAAGGCTAGCGGTGATGGTCGAGCTACAGGAAAGGCACCATACCTTATAGTTAAACGGAGGATCTCCACTGTTGTTCTTGTTAAGGTGTTAGGCTTAACAAGAACACGTAATACAATGCCCTTTCGTACCCACACAGGTCATAAGTCATCATTAGCATTGTTAGAGGGTCTTCATGCCACTGTTTAATTGTAAAAAATCTCCCCAATTGTGGACTTCTAATTGCGCATCTCGAGGGCACGGCAATCAAATGGCTCGTAATGATGTGTCCGGATGTGCTACTTAGTGGCCGGCTGCAGCACGTCTTCAAGGCATTGTTCCTAGTTAGTTCAGTTTCTGTTTGCCCTAATAATACAAGACCGATGACTACCGTAGAGGTTTGCAAAAGGGCCCCTTCTTAAATGATGTAATAATGCCGTATCTGAACCATCAGGCAAATTCATTTGTGTGCATGTTTGTTATTATGCGATATTGCAAGCAACAAAAAAAACTGTTTTTCAAATGGTTTTACTTTAGTCCTTTCTTCTTGCTTTCTACCCTCCCCATATCTCTCTCTCTCTCTCTCTCTTGCTCTCTCGCTCCCCCGCTATCGCTATTTCTCTCTCGCTCTGTGTATTGTTCCCCCATTGCTCTCTCTTTCTGTTTCTCTCTCTCGCTCTCTCTCTCTGTCCCTTCAGCATCTAATGAAATATCCCACCCCTGTTGTGTGTGTGTGTGTGTGTGTTACGTGTTTATTCTAGGAATAAAGTGGGTATTTAAAGTTTAAATAAAGTGTCAATTTGAAGCGTAGACAATAAACCCAACATCTCGGGACTTGGCGTCACCCTGAGAGAGAGTTTGCGACATTAACAATGGACTTGTTGCAGCGAGACGTTTGGAAGAAAAATCAACGTTTATAAGGCTCCGAAATGTATATCTTGGTCTTTCAACGTGTCTTTGTCTCTGCTTGTCCCTTAGTTCATCTGTTTCCCGTCTGCCTTTTTGTCTGTAGTCGTTGGCACGAACACACCAGCGTTTTACAGTGTGAAGACAATATCAGGAACATGTTAATACAATGTGTTGTCTGAACAGACGGAACAAAAACAAATGAACTCTGAAGACAGTGTGTCTTTGTGTCTCTCTGTCCCTTCCCGTCACGTTCACACAAACACACGTTGAGTGCAGCACACCTGCATGCAAGGGCTTGAAGCTGATTGCAGTGCCGGGTGTTAATTGGAGATTTCCCCCGTGGTGAACACCTTTTTGGTTCCCTGCTGGCTTTCTTTGGGCCTGTTTTTCTTCCTGGAAATACATCACAGTTTTTTGCAACCCAAGACATGAGCTCTGGAAAGAGAGTCTCCCCTCCGACAGAGCACGGTAGGGACTATTCAACTATCAGGGGACTCGCTTGTTTGTCTTTGCCTCTCTCTCTCTCTATTGTTTTCTCTCTCTCTCCCTCTCTCTATCTCCCCCCCTCTCTCAGTCCCTCTCTGGGAGGCTTATTTGTGTATTTGGATGTTGACTCTCCCCCATCCCCACGCTCCACACGTTACAGTAGGCCTGATTGAGGTGTCACGGCAGAGACGCAGAGAGTGCCGCTCAGTGCGAGTGTGCCCCAGGGGACGGCTAGGGAGGGAGTGAAAAGCCAAACGGTTTGGGAAGAGAGACGGCGCATGCAGTGGCGTGCGGCCCAGTAAACGGATGCGGGCACGGGGGCCACTCGGCTCGGGCTCGGCAAAGCCGGCGTTTCCTGCATAATGACCTGCTCCGACGAGCATGAACGGACACATTCATCACACATCAGCCTGCGACAAACAGGCCTTTGTTTGGTCCACTTCGCTCCACTCTGAGAGCCACTCTCTCGTGGTATTTAGTGGCCATTCAGGGGACAGACTGACAACCAGTCTATGGGCCTATATATGTATGTATGTATGTATGTAAGAGAAACTGTGGGACTAGTGGCTCTTGGTTGGTTCTCTCTTGGTTTTTCAGTGGCTTCTTCTGAAATGACCCCCTTTTTTAGTATGTAGTGCACTACTTTTGACCAGAGCCCTATTTGCACTATAGGGAATATAGGGAATAGAGTCAGTGGCTACTGGTTCCCTCTTTTTATCCATGGCTACTTCTGAAATTATACTATGCCTTATATCGTGCACTATTACAAAAGCCCCCCCCCCTCGTGCCCCTGACTTTGGCTCTGAGTGATGATTGGATGATGGAAAGGTCACAGTGTGTACTGTAGGGGTCAGAGGATGAGGTCAGAGAAGTGTGTGTGAGTCTGGGGATGACGGGGCCTTGTCTGAACACACACACACGCACGCACACACACAGACACACACATTCAAACACACACAGAAACACACATTCGAAGACACACACATTCAAACACACACAGACACACACATTCAAACACACACAGACACCCTCCTCCATGTGGTGTGAGTGACAGCTACAGGGGTGTTTCCCGAGAGGCACCTCTCTCCCGGCACGGGACGTTGGATATGGGACCAGCCGGCTCCTATAAGACCTCCTCCATTATTCAGTCGCCCATCTCCCCTCGCTACAGACACTACTATAGACAGTAGACAGCGATGGACAGAAAAAGATGAGAGGGTGGGGGCTAATGAGAGAGATAGAGAGAGAGGGAGGGGGATAGAGCGATATAGAGAGGGAGGGAGGGAGGGAGAGAGAGAGAGAGAGAGAGGGATTGTGGTAGAGAGGAGTATTGGTTTGCGATTGTGTCTATCTCGCACCGGTCCCCCTTTTGACTCGGTCAACACAAGCCTTATAACACCACCGTGTTGCTCTCTGCCTGGGGGAATGAGTGGAGTGAAACACACTTCCTCTATCTCTCCCCTGACCATTAACCCCTGTCAGTACTGGAACCCTTGACCTTCAGCTCGAGAGAATCTACATGGGGTGTCAGGTAGCCTAGAGGTTAGATCGTTGGGGCAGTAACCGAAAGGTCACTGGTTCGAATAACCGAGGTAACAAATAGAAAAATCTGTCTGTGCCCTTGAGCAAGGGCCTTAACCGGAATTTGCCCCAGGGGCGGCGTATTATTATTACTGACCCTGTAAAACAACACATTTCACTGCACCTATCCCATCTATGTGACGATAAAACACCTTCGTTTTTAAATCCTTTTTTACATGGACCACGCTCAGAAGACAAACATTCTAGAACGTTGCAGATAGAAATGTGATGAATACAGCTTACACTTTCCTTCTATTCTACCGGTTAGTGCTACCCGGGTGCCTTGGGACGTCCCTACCCTAACTTTAACCCTAACCTTAACCCTATCCTTAACCCTAACCTTAACCCTAACCCTAACCTTAACCTTAACCCTAACCTTAACCCTATCCTTAACCTTGACCCTAACCTTAACCCTAACCCTAACCCTAACCTTATCCCTAACCTTAACCCTAACCTTAACCCTAACCTTAACCCTAACCCTAACCTTAACCTTAACCTTATCCCTAACCTTAACTTTAACCCTAACCTTAACCCTAACCTTAACCCTAACCTTAACCCTAACCCTAACCTTAACCTTATCCCTAACCTTAACCCTAACCTTAACCCTAACCCTAACCTTAACCTTATCCCTAACCTTAACCTTAACCCTAACCTTAACCCTAACCTTAACCTTAACCCTAACCTTAACCCTAACCCTAACCTTAACCTTAACCCTAACCTTAACCCTAACCTTAACCCTAACCTTAACCCTAACCGTAACCCTAACCCTAACCTTAACCCTAACCCTAACCCTAACCTTAACCCTAACCTTAACCCTTACTTTAACCGTTTAAAATGTCGACTTCAATAGAGTACCACAGTATGAGTCATAATACTCATAAGACCTAAGGGTCAAACAAGGAAATGGTTCCAATCATTTTTCAACTATTTATTTTTCCTATAGGGGATTTTAGAAACATTTTAAAAAGGGCTGTGTTTACCCGGGTGTGACATTTTGCTAACAGTGTAAATCTCTTTCGGAAAAGGACGAGACTGCCGAATCGAAGCAAAGGTAAGAATCTCTGTATTAACTATCTGTTAGCAAAATTTTGTTGATTCAGAAATTGGTAATTAAAAAAAAAACGTTTTAAATTGACACCACCTGTTAGCAAAGGTGTCAGCTAGAGATGCCTTGCGGGAGCTTGCAGGGATTCGTAGTCTTGTATGATGTCTACTTTGATGCTAATTAACATGTTTGAATCTGAGAGTAAATAGAGCCGAATATATTGATACGTCTCCTTGTCCGAGAGAGATTTACACGGTTATCAAAACGTAACGCCAGTGTAAAGCTTACACGAACACAGCCCTTATTGAACGAGGCCCCAGGACCGGTGATGGTAATAACAACATGGCTGCTTATTGGCTTCCTGTTCTATCCAGGAACGTTTTGGTCTTACTTCCCAACCAACAGACCAATTGCCATTTTTTTTTTAACCAGAGTCCCATGTTTCTTGTTACGGTGCCCCTGTTAGGAGCTTTCACTGCGGTTTCTTCTGTTCTCCCAACATAATTGAATCCCCTGGTTGCTCATCACTGGGCTAATTTGACCCAATGTGCAGCACTTGGTAATCAGAGTGCTGCCTATTAGGCTATCAGACCCCAATTAACTGTCCTCTTATTTCCACATAACGAGCGCCTCTGTTATTGTATTCTTCTTTATAGTGCTCAGGCTTTGTTTGGAGAGAGAGAGAGAGAGAGAGAGAGAGAGAGAGAGAATTGGAAGAGTGAAAGTTGAACATTCTCTCTGTCTTTCACACACGCCCACACACACGTAGCACACATGCTCTCTCTCTCTCTCCACACTGACTGTATCTATGGCACTGTCTTGTTCTCTCTTTCTGTCTCAGTCCTGTGTAAGTGACTAGAGCTGTGTGTGAAAGGAGCCCATGGAGAACAATAGCAGAGTGTCTTGTGTGTGTGCGTGTGCATGCATGCCCCTGTGTCTCTGTGTGTGTGTGTGTTTGGTGTTGGTTTCGGTTCCCCGTAGCCTAATTAAAGGGTGAGGAAAGCCACTCACAGAGAGATTAAACCTAAAAGGGCAAATTAGCACTAAAAAGGGGTGTGACAAATCCACACATAGGCACAGGCCATGAAATCTCTCTTGACACCTGTGAAAAGAAGGGGGGATAAAAAAAAAGTGTTTCTGGAGTCTGTGCATTTTTAATGAGAGATTTCAGCGTGGTTCGCTAGTTGGGCTATATGCCTCAGACTGTGTGTCTATCAGGGCAGACCGCAGAGTATTGGGGCTGGACTACATAACCTGAACAGACTCCAGAGTATTGGGGCTGGACTACATAACCTGAACAGACTCCAGAGTATTGGGGCTGGACTACATAACCTGAACAGACTCCAGAGTATTGGGGCTGGACTACATAACCTGAACAGACTCCAGAGTATTGGGGCTGGACTACATAACCTGAACAGACTCCAGAGTATTGGGGCTGGACTACATAACCTGAACAGACTCCAGAGTATTGGGGCTGGACTACATAACCTGAACAGACTCCAGAGTATTGGGGCTGGACTACATAACCTGAACAGACTCCAGAGTATTGGGGCTGGACTACATAACCTGAACAGACTCCAGAGTATTAGGGCTGGATAAAGAGTAGGGATGGGGTTTGGGGCAAGACGGGTGTGTGTGTGTGTGTGTGTGCGCTTTCGTATGTGTGTAGGACAGACAGACAGACATAAGCCTGAAGCCATACCACTCACACAGAGATACACGCATGTATGACCTGCTTAAAACGAGAGTAGGAGAGACAGAAAGAGGGAGAGAAAGGGGGAATGAGATAGGGGCATAACCAGTCCAAGGAGGCGAGCCCCAGTCACTGCTTGGTGGGACATTATGTTAAGCAGGGTGACTATTGATGTGACACTCTTCTGTCTCATCTGTGTCCACTAGGTTCAGAGAATCCATCCCTCATACATACACACCCTCCTATCCCCCATACACACACACCCTCCTATCCCCCATACACACATTATCCTATCCCCATACACACACCCTCCTATCCCCCATACACACATTATCATATCCCCATACACACACCCTCCTATCCCCCATACACACATTATCCTATCCCCATACACACACACAAACACACACACACAAACAAACACAGGTCTAACACCCTCCCTTCTGGACAGTGAAGAATTCCGACATTGGCTTCCCTCCTGATAGCGATCCCCTCTCTTTCTCTGTGGCTTCAGAAATACTATCTTCGCTGAACTGGTGAATTGATCATATTCTCCTGACACGTTTTATTACAAAGGCCCAGTTTGTAAAAAGGTAACCATTTACTGTTGCTGCCTCTCCTGGACCATACATCTAGTGTCTTCACAGGACAAAGTTATCCTGTGGTTCCACAAGCTGTTGTTTGTGTGTGTGTGCGTGTTGTTGCTGGTTTTATTTTAAGGGTTGTCAGTACCCAAGAGATTTTGGCAAAGTATAGGACTAGTTAAAAAGGCAATATATACTTGAGTTTGTGTGTGAATGTGTGCGTGCGTGTGTTTGTCTGCGTGTGTTGTTGAAGCACGGCAATGAAAATGACAGTGAATGGGGCCTAATCCCTCTGGGTAGCAGAATCCAAAACACCAAGTACCACAATCTCATCATTTCAATTATCATATTTATCGTATTTATTCATTTTCCTCTAGCTCCGGCTTAATTCTCTCTCTCTCTCTCTCTCTCTCTCTCTCTCTCTCTCTCTCTCTCTCTCTCTCTCTCTCTCTCTCTCTCTCTCTCTCTCTCTCTCTCTCTCTCTCTCTCTCTCTCTCTCTCTCTCTCTCTTTCTCTCTCTCTCTCTCTCTCTCTCTCTCTCTCTCTCTCTCTCTCTCTCTCTCTCTCTCCCTTCCTCTCTCTCTCTCCCTTCCTCTCTCTCTCTCTCTACCTTCCTCTCTCTCTCGCTCTCTCTCTCTACCTTCCTCTCTCTCCCTTCCTCTCTCTCTCTCTCTCTCTCTCTCTCTCTCTCTCTCTCTCTCTCTCTCTCTCTCTCTCTCGCTCTCTCTCTCTCCCTTCCTCTCTCCCCCCTCTGTAATCCGTTTTTTCTTCTATACGTCTCTCCACTGGCGATGTGTGAACCTGGCAGTCACGCTGATTGACAGCACTCAAGTAGCCTACGGAAAAGCAGCTCATTTTTTTTGTCAGGCATGGCACTGGTGTTGCGGGCCTTATCTGGAACCCCAATGCATTGCCTTTTCTCTGGGCAAAAGGGGTTGCCACTCACCCAGATTGACAGCTCTCAGATTTGGAGGCTGCAGTGCAGGGATTTCCTTTCTGTCATTTTTTCCCTTCTATATTTCCTCCACTGTTTGCCACTCGTTCTAGCAAACACACACGCACGTGCATGTACACACACGCGCACACTCCCACGCTCACTCGTCTTTGACCATTTTGTTTGGCTATGACCGTACCTGCCGTTTGATTGGCAGACGTATATCCATGTCTGTCCTCTCTCCAAAATGGGTCAGGTTAATTTTTGTTTTGGTAATTGTTGTTTTAGTCGGAGGGGGGGGATTATGGTAGAAATGATACGGATAATTGAAGGTGTATGCCTGTGAGCGTGCGTGTGTTTCAGCCTAGCTCTTTCTGCTATTCAGTCTGTAACCGCCTGCAGGACTAGTGTGTATGAGTGCCTGTGTGTGTCCCTCTATGCGCGCTCACGCCAGCCGGAATGACCTCCGAATCCTGGCGGCTTATCGCAGCGGTGTTCCACATTATTGATAGCAGCAGAGATATCGACAGGCGGGCGCAGGGGGGGGGCGGAGGATGGGAGTTTGATATGACATATTGTGCGTCTCAGCACAAGCCATAAATAATTGTGACACGTTTTTGCATGCATGGGAAAGTCCTTGATTCAGGCCCCCCATAAAAAAAAAAAACTTCTATTATAGAAGGTATTTGTCAAGTGGGCGCGTGATGGATGGCGCAGCGTTTATCCCGTGGCAGGACGACGGGTTATGGATGCCGGGGAGGAGTCGCCGCGGCAGCGCTGACACCAGAGTAATTACAGCCCCTCCTGCGTTCTACGCACCTGCACATGCCTCGATCCCTCTAACGCCACTATCTTAGACAATGACAACGTGGCCAAAGGCCTGAAGATAAGACTAAGATAGATATATATATTGGAGTTGTGGTACACTGACTGTACAGGGAGCCACTGTATTGTCAGCCTAGCCTAGCTTAGCTTAGCTACATAATATAACATATAATATGCTGTATGTAGCATTTAGCAGATGCTTTTATCCAAAGCGACTTGCAGTCATGCGTGCATACATTTTACGTGTAGGTGGCCCCAGCGGGAATCCAACCCGCGAGCCTTTGCTTTGCAAGCAACGTGTACTACTGACTGAGCCACTACATACAAACACACGTTACAAGCTCTTTCATACTCTTACATGCCCACACTGTGTAATTACTTCTACGTCTTTTGACTCAATCATCATTCACATGTATACTTCTTGTGTTATGTTATTGGCGTAATTTGATACACCCAAAGTGTTTTAACTTTGCCTAATGTCTCAGTATGTGATTGAGTGGCGGCGGTTCGACAGAGTTGGGGGCGGGGGGGGTAGTGTCTTCTAGAAGCAGTCTGCCAGGCGAGGAGGGGGGTGGGGGTGAGGGAGCTGTGGGTGGATGTTCGGGGAGGGGGGGGGAAAGGGCACGGGTTGAAGCCAGACGCAGACCGTCAGTGGGAGTGACACCTGTTCACCGCTGCCGCACCCTCACCGGCAACAGCTGGGTCCGGTCATCCACGCACTCTCGCTTTCTCCTCCTACTCCTCCTCCTCCTCATCCCCTGCTTCCCTAGAAGACAATAGGCATGTGGAGATTTTAGTGAGCAGCTCCAGCCCAGCTGTTTCCATTTTCATGGTGGTAATGAGGACATAAACAGAGCGGAGTGAAGCGCGGCAGATTGTGTTGTGTGTTTATCTTCAGTGGTTTGCATTTTTTTTTGTTGCAGGTGTTGTTGCTGCTATTAAACCGAAGTCCTTTATAAAGTCAATTGTTGTTACTGCTTGGCAAAGAATTCTAGCCTGGTTGGTGGGCGATGGTTCACTTTCTGGTCTCAGACATGATTGTACAACATGGTGCACTACCTAGGTATTTGAGTTGAGGTTGGAAGCCCAAAAGGGCTTATATGTAAACCACACCACGAATATAAGTACAAAAATAAGAAATTAAATATCAGTCGGTTACCCAAAGCATATTCTTTTTAATTGGACATGATATACTCAGTATACAAGAAAACAAAATTGTGCGTGCGTGCGTGCGTTAGGCAGGCTACATAGAGGGGAATGTTGGGTAGTTTGATTCATCAGGCTGACCCCCAGTCTCCACTTAAAGTTACTGAGGGAGGACGAGGTTTTGGCAATGTGAAGATAAGAATTCCAGAGTATGGTACCTCTGTATCTGATAGAGAAACTGACCATGTGAGGTGCGGCAGTGGGGAGTGTGAAGGTTATCAGAGTGTCTGGTGTTATGTAGATGGATTTCAGAAGTAACCTGGAAGAGACTATTTGAAGTGTTTCGGTAAACTGTCTGGGAGGTATGAGTATTTGTTGATGAAAGTGTATAATTGGCGTACATTAATGTTGTAAATAGACAGGATATTGAGTTTCTTAAACAAAGGTGCAGCTGGAGCCAGGTAATTAGACATTTCTGCAAATTAATTTTGTATGATGAGTAATTTGTGTAGGTAGGAGTCATATTTACTGGCCCAGACAATATTACAGTAAATGAGATATGGGTAAATTAAGCTTTAGTATAGAGTTAGGAAGCAAGCCTGATGAAACAAACCACAAATCTTTCTGATGATACCAACAGATTTCATCACTTTGCTACAGACAAATTGAATATGATCTTTCCAGGATAACTTTTCATCAATTAGAGCTCTGAGGAATCTAGTGGATGTGACTTGTTCCATTTCATTCCCACCAATTGAGATTCTGGCTCTTTTTTTCTTATTTTTTAATAAAAAAAATAATATATTTCTTATTCTTACTAGTGAATACAATAGTTAGATTTTTTTTAAACATTTGAAGATCATTTGTTTATCTGGAATCATTCAGAAAATGTTGCCATACCTGAGTTGGCTTCATTAATTAGTGAATCAAAATTCTTATGTGATATAATCTAATTGGTATCATCAAGCAAAGACAATGGGAAGTACAGTAGAAGACCCAGCAGCAAGGTCATTGATATAGATTAGGAATAACAAAGGTCCAATTATCAAACGCTGTGACACACCACGGGATATCTTGGCCCTGTTAGATGCACAGCCGTTTGCATAAACATAAAGATTTAAAATTTATCCACGAGTTACAAAATAGTCATATCTGTGGAGTAGTTTTTACGAAAAAAAACATATAGGTGCTTGATATCCTTGCATCATTCATGGATTTGAGTAATAATGAAGGTAACATTTGTTTTCTATTGGGTGATTACAACATACATTTATTAAAAGTGAGAACCAATCACTGACATCGGATTTTTGGGGGGAATACTTTATACTCCAGCTATCTGGAGTCTGCGAACGTTCAAATGACTGCGAACGTTCAAATGACTGCGAACGTTCAAATGACTGCGAACGTTCAAATGACTGCGAACGTTCAAATGACTGCGAACGTTCAAATGACTGCGATCGTTCAAATGACTGCGAACGTTCAAATGACTGCGAACGCTCAAATGACTGCGAACGTTCAAAGGAAAAGGTAGAAAATAAGATTGTCTTGGAATTAGATCAACGGCTTTACAGGTTGTTAAATTGCTTAACATTATAGTAATCACAAGTGATACACTTATTTCTGGTAAATTTCAGGACATTTGAATCTGGATCAACACAGTCATTATATTTATAATTGGCTTCATTAATATCTAACGGGTTAAAGACCATGTTATCAGGGTTGATATCCTGCCCAGCTAAGAGCGATACACAGTCGGAATCATCCAGAGAGTGGAACAGAAACGTAAGAAGTGCATGCCTCACATGTCCAATATAACCATACATTTGTGTTAGTTTTATCAATAGGTGGGGCACTTCCTATGGAATGCACATTGACACAGTTCACACAACACCCCTGAACACTTCAGAGGGTTATGACAGTCACAGCAGTGTGTGTTTTTGGTGTTAGGTGAAACACATGAACAAAGTAGACGAAAGGTGTGGGTGTGTGTCCGTGTGTGTCAAATCAGTGTACTATAGCGGAGTCACTTGCCATATGCCTACGAGAGGGTGGGTGAACGACCAGCTGATCATACTTCAGGTATGCGATGTTGCCTTTTTTGTTTGTTCTTCAATTAGTCGTGGACTCAGTTCCTTTCTTTTGAGGCGTATCATTTCGGAGAAGTCTACATCGATGAAGATTTTGCTTCCCGTCCTCGTCTTTGAGCCTGAGCAGTTTCACCACCATAGATCTGGGCCGACCAAAGCGCTGCTCCTACGGGCCCTCTCCATCTCCATGAGTTTAGGGTCCAGTTTGAGTTGATCTGCCAGGAGTTTCTTGGCCTTGACTTCTGTGTCAAGCCCAGTTTCAGTCTTTACGTCCTCATTTCCATCGATTTTTAAAATGTTACTGCGCCTCGATTGGTTGTTGAGGTAACCTCCGTTGGAAGTGTGCTTGCCCAAGCGTTTGGAAGATTGCGAAATCCTCCGATGTGGTTTTGAATGCCGTCTGACTTGGGACATTCGCACCCTTCAACTCCTCCACCTCAGACTCCAAACTGTGTTTAAATTCTATTACGTCCTTAAACGGACCATCAACCCTTTTGTTGGTGCAATCCACAGAGAGTTGCAGGAAGGACTTCAAGTTATTTTCCTGCAGATCTGTTAGATCTTTGTAGAACTCTTTTTGTTGATTGTGTAGTGCTTGATCTGTATTCCTCGTCCGCTTTGAGGCGTTTTCTTTCTGTCTAGTATTAGCCGTGCTACAGGCTTGTTGGGCGCTAACACGAGTTCGCAAACACAACCCGCACCCCGCCTCCCGAAAACAAGCTCCTTTCAGTGAAATGGCAAACGCACACACAAGCAACACAGACTGGATCACACATGCACCGGTACGGTTAAACAGAGAGAAGGCGGAGGACTTACACCCTGTATGGATCCTGGATGAACTTTTACTAACGGAGATCACCGACTCACAAGTTTAGTGCTGTGGATACAAGCGGTATGCAGGGCGGTAAGCCAAAACACCGGTCGAAGTTGCTTGGGGAGAGACGATGGTAGGAGCATTCACTTACCCATGGAATGAGCAGCGTGAACGAGCGAGCGTGTACAAACATAACCACTCGGTTACAAGGAAAGCGCACCTACGTGCAGAAATCCATCCGCATACATACAGTGTGTAAGCACACACACACACATGCGCCTGCACACAAACACACCCAGACACACACACACAGCCTGTCTCCCTCCCCCTCCCCTCTCCCCACACATACACCTCTCCATCCATAGATCCATGTTCTGAGGGTCCTTCCCCACGCTAGGTAATATGCCCAGCCTCTGTCTCCATCTCTGATTGTGTCAGGGTTTACAGAGCTGAGTCTTAATCCAGGAGGGTCTCTCTCTCTCTCTCTCTCTCTCTCTCTCTCTCTCTCTCAATTCAATTCAATTCAATTCAAGGGGCTTTATTGGCATGGGAAACATGTGTTAACATTGCCAAAGCAAGTGAGGTAGATAATACACAAAAGTGAAATAAACAATACAAATTAACAGTAAACATTACACATACAGAAGTTTCAAAACAAGAAAGACATTACAAATGTCATATTATATATATACAGTGTTGTAACAATGTACAAATGGTTAAAGCACACAAGTTAAAATAAATAAGCATAAATATGGGTTGTATTTACAATGGTGTTTGTTCTTCACTGGTTGCCCTTTTCTTGTGGCAACAGGTCACAAATCTTGCTGCTGTGATGGCACAATGTGGAATTTCACCCAGTAGATATGGGAGTTTATCAAAATTGGATTTGTTTTCAAATTCTTTGTGGATCTGTGTAATCTGAGGGAAATATGTCTCTCTAATATGGTCATACATTGGGCAGGAGGTTAGGAAGTGCAGCTCAGTTTCCACCTCATTTTGTGGGCAGTGAGCACATAGCCTGTCTTCTCTTGAGAGCCATGTCTGCCTACGGCGGCCTTTCTCAATAGCAAGGCTATGCTCACTGAGTCTGTACATAGTCAAAGCTTTCCTTAAGTTTGGGTCAGTCACAGTGGTCAGGTATTCTGCCACTGTGTACTCTCTGTTTAGGGCCAAATAGCATTCTAGTTTGCTCTGTTTTTTTGTTAATTCTTTCCAATGTGTCAAGTAATTATCTTTTTGTTTTCTCATGATTTGGTTGGGTCTAATTGTGCTGTTGTCCTGGGGCTCTGTGGGGTGTGTTTGTGTTTGTGAACAGAGCCCTAGGACCAGCTTGCTTAGGGGACTCTTCTCCAGGTTCATCTCTCTGTAGGTGATGGCTTTGTTATGGAAGGTTTGGGAATCGCTTCCTTTTAGGTGGTTGTAGAATTTAACGGCTCTTTTCTGGATTTTGATAATTAGTGGGTATCGGCCTAATTCTGCTCTGCATGCATTATTTGGTGTTCTACGTTGTACACGGAGGATATTTTTGCAGAATTCTGCATGCAGAGTCTCAATTTGGTGTTTGTCCCATTTTGTGAAATCTTGGTTGGTGAGCGGACCCCAGACCTCACAACCATAAAGGGCAATGGGCTCTATGACTGATTCAAGTATTTTTAGCCAGATCCTAATTGGTATGTTGAAATTTATGTTCCTTTTGATGGCATAGAATGCCCTTCTTGCCTTGTCTCTCAGATCGTTCACAGCTCTGTGGAAGCTACCTGTGGTGCTGATGTTTAGGCCGAGGTATGTATTGTTTTTTGTGTGCTCTAGGGCAACGGTGTCTAGATGGAATTTGTGGTCCTGGCGACTGGACCTTTTTTGGAACACCATTATTTTGGTCTTACTGAGATTTACTGTCAGGGCCCAGGTCTGACAGAATCTGTGCAGAAGATCTAGGTGCTGTTGTAGGCCCTCCTTGGTTGGTGACAGAAGCACCAGATCATCAGCAAACAGTAGACATTTGACTTCGGATTCTAGTAGGGTGAGACCGGGTGCTGCAGACTGTTCTACTGCCCGCGCCAATTCGTTGATATATATGTTGAAGAGGGTGGGGCTTAAGCTGCATCCCTGTCTCACCCCACGACCCTGTGAGAAGAAATGTGTGTGTTTTTTGCCAATTTTAACCGCACACTTGTTGTTTGTGTACATGGATTTTATAATGTCGTATGTTTTACCCCCAACACCACTTTCCATCAATTTGTATAGCAGACCCTCATGCCAAATTGAGTCGAAGGCTTTTTTGAAATCAACAAAGCATGAGAAGACTTTGCCTTTGTTTTGGTTTGTTTGGTTGTCAATTAGGGTGTGTAGGGTGAATACATGGTCTGTTGTACGGTAATTTGGTAAAAAGCCAATTTGACATTTGCTCAGTACATTGTTTTCATTGAGGAAATGTACGAGTCTGCTGTTAATGATAATGCAGAGTATTTTCCCAAGGTTACTGTTGACGCATATTCCACGGTAGTTATTGGGGTCAAATTTGTCTCCACTTTTGTGGATTGGGGTGATCAGTCCTTGGTTCCAAATATTGGGGAAGATGCCAGAGCTAAGGACGATGTTAAAGAGTTTTAATATAGCCAATTGGAATTTGTTGTCTGTATATTTGATCATTTCATTAAGGATACCATCAACACCACAGGCCTTTTTGGGTTGGAGGGTTTTTATTTTGTCCTGTAACTCATTCAAGGTAATTGGAGAATCCAGTGGGTTCTGGTAGTCTTTAATAGTTGATTCTAGGATTTGTATTTGATCATGTATATCTTTTTGCTCTTTATTCTTTGTTATAGAGCCAAAAAGATTGGAGAAGTGGTTTACCCATACATCTCCATTTTGGATAGATAATTCTTCGTGTTGTTGTTTGTTTAGTGTTTTCCAATTTTCCCAGAATTGGTTAGAGTCTATGGATTCTTCAATTACATTGAGCTGATTTCTGACGTGCTGTTCCTTCTTTTTCCGTAGTGTATTTCTGTATTGTTTTAGTGATTCACCATAGTGAAGGCGTAGACTCAGGTTTTCCGGGTCTCTATGTTTTTGGTTGGACAGGTTTCTCAATTTCTTTCTTAGATTTTTGCATTCTTTATCAAACTATTTGTCATTGTTGTTCATTTTCTTCGGTTTTCTATTTGAGATTTTTAGATTTGATAGGGAAGCTGAGAGGTCAAATATACTGTTAAGATTTTCTACTGCCAAGTTTACACCTTCACTATTGCAGTGGAACGTTTTACCCAGGAAGTTGTCTAAAAGGGATTGAATTTGCTGTTGCCTAATTGTTTTTTGGTAGGTTTCCAAACTGCATTCCTTCCATCTATAGCATTTCTTAATGTTACTCAGTTCCTTTGGCTTTGATGCCTCATGATTGAGTATTGCTCTGTTCAAGTAGACTGTGATTTTGCTGTGGTCTGATAGGGGTGTCAGTGGGCTGACTGTGAACGCTCTGAGAGACTCTGGGTTGAGGTCAGTGATAAAGTAGTCTACAGTGCTACTGCCAAGAGATGAGCTATAGGTGTACCTACCATAGGAGTCCCCTCGAAGCCTACCATTGACTATGTACATACCCAGCGTGCGACAGAGCTGCAGGAGTTGTGACCCGTTTTTGTTGGTTATGTTGTCATAGTTGTGCCTAGGTGGGCATATGGGGGAGGGAATGCTGTCACCTCCAGGTAGGTGTTTGTCCCCCTGTGTGCTGAGGGTGTCAGGTTCCTGTCCAGTTCTGGCATTTAGGTCGCCACAGACTAATACATGTCCCTGGGCCTGGAAATGATTGATTTCCCCCTCCAGGATGGAGAAGCTGTCTTCATTAAAGTATGGGGATTCTAGTGGGGGGATATAGGTAGCACACAGGAGGACATTTTTCTCTGTTAAGATAATTTCCTTTTGAATTTCAAGCCAAATGTAAAATGTTCCTGTTTTGATTAATTTAATGGAGTGAGTTAGGTCTGCTCTATACCAAATTAGCATTCCCCCTGAGTCCCTTCCCTGTTTCACACCTGGTAGTTTGGTGGATGGGACTACCAGCTCTCTGTAACCTAGAGGGCAACCAGTGGGTCCGTCTCCTCTATACCATGTTTCTTGCAGGATGACAATGTCTGCATTACCGATTTCTTTGGTGAAGTCCGGGTTCCTGCTCTTTAGGCCAAAGGCAGATGACCTCAGACCTTGGATATTCCAGGATGATATAGTGAAGGCTTTTTGTTCCATAAAGTGTCCAATGTTGTTGGTCGGGGTTTGGCCTCAGGCCAGTAAGTGTGAGCAGAGCCTGCTGAGCATCTGGTACATGCCGTTGGCTTGGGCGAGTGTAAGAGTGGGGGTTGGGCCTGTTTGCCCGCTCACTACCTGGGCGTATGTGTGACTTCCATGTTGATGCCCTCTTTGCGGGGGTGGGGTGCATGGGGTGGGCAGGAGTGGCATGGGTCTGATCTGAGGGGGCCTAAATTGGGTGTGGGCATGGTTGATGTGGGTGGGGGTGTGTAGGTCTAGGGGGGGGTCCTGGAGGTCTTGGAGGGTGTCTCGCTGGTCTGGGTGGGGTGTCTATTGATCTGTTGCTCCTGTGTGAAGTGTTGGGGCTTCGTTTGAGAGCGATGTCCTTTAGAGTCCGGGCAAAGGTGGGCACTGCTGCCTTGTAGAGGTGGACCTGGTCATAGAGGCTGTTCAAGTCCAGGGTGGAGTGGTGGGCCAGAAAAACATTTGGTTTTGAGGCACAGTCACGGGAAATGCTTGCGTTTACCCGCTGTATTGTAGCAGGGTGGAAGTCTTTTCGTGGTAGCAGGGTGGAGATAACCACTTGTGCGTTGGGGAAAGTAGAAGAAGCTTTTTCAATCACTCCCTTCAGTGCTGTGGCCACCCTTTCCTGCTGTGCTCTCAGGTCGTTTGTGCCTGTGTGTATTATTATGTGGCTAGGTGAGCCTAGTTTGTCCTCAGACAGAAGGTCTAGGGCGCACTGGGTGTTTGGACACCAGAGTTTAGACACATTGTGTTTGGGAAAAAGTTTTTTTCTTCTATATATTTCCCATTTGAGTCCATAAGGAGAAAAATCTGTGTCTTGTGTTTGTCCTCAGTGGGTGTGGGGGGGTTGTCAGGAGGGCTATCGGGGTGGCTGACAGGGGGGATGCTCAGAGGGGGTGAGAGCTGCTGGGCTTGGGGTTTTTCTTTTGTCTGTTCTGCTGTGATGTCGACTCTATGGTCAGGGTCTGGTGTGGACTGTTCTGCTGTGGTGTCGAGACTTTTGTCGGGTGCTGAGGTGGGCTGTTCTGCTGGCGTCCCTGTGGGGATGGCCACCTCCCTAGTGGGTTGTTCTCTGTCACATGCCATCCCCCTCAACCTCTCCTCCAGCAGTCTGATCCTCTCCTCCATCCCCCTCTCCCTCTCCTCCAGCAGTCTGATCCTCTCCTCTAGTGCTTTGTTCTGCTCCTGCTTCTGCTCTTTCTCCTGTTGAAGTTGTCTCACCACTGTACAGAGTGCAGATATGTCTCTCTCCACCTCCAGCTCTCCTGGTCTGGTTAAGGGGTTGTTGTGCTGGACTGTTGTATGGGTCTGTGCTGACTGGAGTGTAATCACCTGCTGTTCCAGCTCCACCTGCCTTACCTCCAGCTGGGTAAATTTATCCTTCATTTCAATGAGGGAGGAGTGCTCTGTACTGGGAGGTTGACTGTTTGCTGAGGGTTGCTCGTCTGTGGGGTTATATGGTGAGGAGGTCTGGTCTGACCCACTTGGGGTGGGGGTATCTTTATCAAGGGAGAGCTTCTCCTGCTGGGCTAGTTCTTTGATTAGATGAAAGTCCAGCTGAAACTGTTTGGGGTTGCCCTGTACCATTACTGTTCCAGACTTATATAGATTTATATTAGCTGACTCCTCGTCCTCGTTGTCAAGAATCCTGAGTTTCCACCCCTCGTTAACCCCCCCTCTCTTGACAGAGGGGTAGTGTGCTAATATAGCACTGTGCCATGCCAGGGGATGGTTTGTGTGGAAGATAAGGTTGCTGATGTTCCCATTTTTGTAATAGTCAGCAAAAAGTGTCTCTTGATTTTCCATAAGGAGCTTCATTTTGTGATCTTTTCTTGCCTTATCTCTCTCTCTCTCTCTCTCTCTCTCTCTCTCTCTCTCTCTCTCTCTCTCTCTCTCTCTCTCTGTCTGTCTGTCTGTCTGTCTGTCTGTCTGTCTGTCTGTCTGTCTGTCTGTCTGTCTGTCTGTCTGTCTGTCTGTCTGTCTGTCTTGTCTGTCTTGTCTGTCTTGTCTGTCTTGTCTGCCTGCCTGCCTGCCTGCCTGCCTGCCTGCCTGCCTGCCTGCTAGAGATGGAGTTCAGAGAGGACCGCCTCACTCGGTCAATAGGCTTATAAGACTATCAGGGACTATTGATCATGCCGGAGAATGGGGCCAAAGCTACACTAATTGTTTTTTTTACTAGCCTGTAGGTAAAGACAACAGTCACTGGCCCACACCACTCATGAATCTTACATCTGTTTTGTTGTGAAAGCACTGGGAGTTAATAGCCTTTGATTACTGGGGAGGGGTGTGTGTGTTTGCTAGGAGGGGTAGGGTGTGTGTGATGCTATGTGCAGCCTCAATTGGTATCGAATGGTCAAATGTGGACTGGCTTCGCTAGGTCAATATTGGCACCACTGGTTGTAACAAACAGATTTGACCATCTTTCTCCCTCCCCTCCTCTTTGCCGTAGTCTAGGTCCCTCTCACTCTGGGTTACTCAGTCACTCACCCGTCCTATTGTATTCTCATCAACATCACACACACTCTGCGTCGGAAAGGAATCCTTCAGCTTTGCCGACATCGTTATCCAATCTAACGTAGCCTCTCTGCGTCTGTACATTCTCAGTGTTGTTAGGTCAATACATGCTGAGTGAAGTTCAAAACAGTTCTCCGTCCAGCCTGTGCGTGTGTGTGTGTGTGTGTGTGTGCGTGTGCGTGTGCATGTGCGTGAGTTTGTGTGTGAAGTCCTATCTGCATGTGCAGCCTCCCCAGTGTCCGCTGTGTGTGGATTTATTTCCCATGTTTGTTTATTGTGGAGAGCAGCGAGCAGCGTGCCTGGCTGTCAGAGAGACCGGCCTGGTGTGATGAAAGACACTTGGACCTTCCCATCCATTTCGCATTTGCTCCAATCAATTATTCAACAGGACAGCCAATTAAAAATGAGGGAGAGCGGTCAGGGCCTCGCCCCCCGAAGGCCGCCACTAGACAACTCTCTCCGTGAATAATTGGTGCAATTAATTTAGCATTGAGCAATACAGGCGTTCTCACGTTCTCTCTCTCACCCGGCTACTATACCGCTGAGCCACTCAACACAGCAAAACACACACACGTACAGCTAGGCACACAATCGCCATTACACACACACACACATATCACACATACTGTACACACACAAACACACACACACACACATGTTTGTTTTCTTATCCTTGTGGGGACCAAACAATTGATTCAATTGGGCTATGGCAGTCTATTACAAATCAATCTGACAGTACCTTTGACAGTATTTCAATCTGAAGGAAGCATGGTTTGATATGACTGAAAGACATCAGAAAGGTGTCGGGAAGTTCAGAAGAGCATCGGAAAATGTTTTAGTATGGTCTTCTGTGTAGAAAAGAACATCACCATTTAATGATGTTCTTCTTCCCTCTGTCTGATTTAGTGGCAGGTATTGTACTCTCTGTTCTAACGAGTCCTGTGCGTCTTGTGAGCATTGTAGAGGGAAACAGACAAATGGAGTCCCTTCAGAAAGTATTCACAGCCCTTGATTTTTTCCACATTTTGTTGCGTTACAGCCTGAATTTAATATGGATTGGTGGTCACCGGCTGACACACAATACCCCATAATGTCAAAGTGGACTTTTGTAAAAAAAAATTTTTTTTTACAAATGATAAAAAAATGGAAAGCTGAAATGTATTCAACCCCTTTGTTATGGACTAAATAAGTTCAGGAGTAAGCATTTGCTTAACAAGTCGCATATTAAGTTGCATGGACCCACTCCGTGTGTGATAATAGTGTTTACATTTATTTTGAATGGCTACCTCATATATTCACACACACAATTACAGTGCCTTCGGAAAGTATTCAGACCCCTTGACTTTTTCCACATTTTGTTACGTTACAGCCTTATTCTAAGAAAACAATTTCCTCAGCAATCTACACACAATACCCAATAATGAAAAAGCAAATTTTTTGAATTTTTTGCACATTTATTAAAAACAAAAAACATAAATACCTTATTCAGACCCATTGCTATTAGACTCGAAATTGTGCTCAGGTGCATTCTGTTTCCATTGATCATATTTGAGATGTTTCTACAACTTGATTGTAGAAACAACAATCTGGCATGGTGGTGGCAGCATCATGCTGTTGGAATGTTTTTCAGAGGCAGGGACTGGGAGACTAGTCAGAATTGAGGCAAAGATGAATTTGTGAATTTTTATTAGGATCCCCATTAGCTAACCCCATAACGTTAACTAATCTTCCTGGGGTCCACCACCAATTAATAAGACATTACAAACAATTACAAATGAAGACTTTACAAACATGTAACAAGTACACAATACAGACAATTAAAATACCTGACAGGAAACACATTTAACATTCAGTTGATGCTTTCTATTTCCTATCCAGTCATATGGTCTATCGCACGTATTTCCCCCCTGGGGTAGCGCGCAATGCCGTCGTGGGTAAGCCAAATAAAAATGTGAATCACATTTAAAAAAAATGTGAATCACATTTTTTTATTCACATTTTCAAACAGTCCATTTAGATTTTCCAACGGGGCTATACATTTGGGTGATGTTTTTTTCTCGCCTGAGTAGCCTCGTTTCACTGCCAAAAATAAAATTAAACCATCTAGTGTTGAGCGAAATAACAACACAATGTCAAATACAGGTAGCCTAGTCAAATAATGAACATCCAATCACATTAACCGTTACTCTCTCGCGGGAATTCCACTAAGTAGCCAAACATAGCTGCAGCTCATTCCGTTTGCTCGAAAATGGATAAATGGTGTCCATAGAGACACATACCAGCAGTACTACACCTGCACCTGTCGACGACACAAGTTGTTCTGCTTCCACGAGCACATCCAATGCTAGCATCAGTGATTCTACATTTGTTGTTAGCCCAGCTAGCATGGACACTGACAGTTGTGAATCTGATGCAGCCGAAGCTACTGCCCCCTTACCCGGGAAGAGGCACAAATATGATGAGAACTACATTGATTTGGGGTTCACTTATATTGGGAGTAGTGCCTTTCCTCAGCCACAGTGTGTTATATGTGCAAAAGTATTATCTCACAACTCGATGAAACCTTCACTCTTGCGCAGACATTTAGAAACAAAATATGCCAATTTGAAAAATTAGCCACCAGAGTTTTTTGAGCGAGGTTTAGTTATTAAGACATGTATAAAAGCAACAGATACCATTAATAAGAAGGGGCGAGAAGCGTCTTATATGGTGAGCTACCGAGTGGCTAGAACAGGCAAGCCCCATACTATTGTGGAGGACTTAATTCTTCCTGCTGCCGTGGATATAGTTGGGAAAATGCTGGGGGAAAAGGCCAAGAAATTGATACAGACAATGCCTTCATCAAACAACACTGTTTCACGACGCATCAGTGACATGGCAGGAGATGTTTTGAAGCAATTACTGCTTTGCATACAAGCCAGTGAATTCTATGCATTACAGCTGGAGGAGTCAACAGACGTGGCGGGCCTGGCACAGCTCCTGGTATATGTCCGTTACGTTTATGGGGGGTCAATTAAGGAAGACATCCTCTTCTGCAAACCAGGACAACAGGAGAGGATATTTTTAACTTCTTGTGGCTGCAGGGGCAGTATTGAGTAGCTTGGATGAAAGGTGCACAGAGGTGCCCAGAGTAAACGGCCTGCTCCTCAGTCATAGTTGCTAATATATGCATATTATTATTAGTATTGGATAGAAAACACGCTGAAGTTTCTAAAACTGTTTGAATTATGTCTGTGAGTATAACAGAACTCATATGGCAGGCAAAAACCTGAGAAAAAATCCAAACAGGAAGTGGAAATTCTGAGGCTGGTCGATTTTCAACCAAGATCCCATTGAAATCACAGCGAGATATGAATGTGTTTGCACTTCCTATGGCTTCCACTAGATGTCAACAGTCTGTAGAACTTTGTCTGATGCCTCTACTGTGAAGGGCTGCCGAATGAGAGGAGAATTAGTCAGGTCTGCCATGACCCGACCATTCTTTGACCATGCGCGTTCACATGAGAGGGAGTTCTGTTCCGTCGCTCATCTGAAGTCAATGTAATTCTCCGGTTGGAACGTTATTCAAGATTTATGTTAAGAACATTCTAAAGATTGATTCAATTCATTGTTTGACATGTTTCTACTGACTGTTACTGAACTTTTGGACATTTCATCAGCTTTTAGCGAACGCGCTTAGTGACTTTGGAATTGTTTACCAAACGTGCTAACAAAATTAGCTAATTGGACATAAATAACGGACATTATCGAACAAATCAAGCATTTATTGTGGACCTGGGATTCCTGGGAGTGCATTCTGATGAAGATCATCAAAGGTAAGGGAATATTTATCATGTAATTTCTGGTTTCTGTTGACTCCAACATGGCGGCTAATTTGACTATTATTCTGAGCGCCGTCTCAGATTATTGCATGGTTTGCTTTTTTAAATCTGACACAGCGGTTGCATTAAGGAGAGGTATATCTATAATTCCATGTGTATAACTTGTATTATCATCTACATTTATGATGAGTATTTCTGTTGAATCGATGTGGCTATGCAAAATCACTGGATGTTTTTGGAACTAGTGAACGTAACATGCCAATGTAAACTCAGACTTTTTGATATAAATATGAACTTTATCAAACAAAACATACATGTATTGTGTAACATGAAGTCCTATGAGTGTCATCTGATGAAGATCATCAAAGGTTAGTGATTCATTTTATCTCTATTTGTGCTTTTTGTGTCTCCTATCTTAGGCTGGAAATATGACTGTGTTTGTCTGTGATTTGGCGGTGACCTAACATAATCGTTTGTGGTGCTTTCGCTGAAAATCCTATTTGAAATCGGACACTCTGGAGGGATTAACAACAAGATTACCTTTATAATGGTTTAAGACACATGTATGTTTGAGGAATTTTTATTATTTTAATTAGATTTCTGTTGTTTGAATTTGGCGCCCTGCACTTTCACTGGCTGTTGTCATATCGATCCCGTTACAGGGATTGCAGCCATAAGAGGTTTTAAGTACTGGACAGCTTTGTGACATCAAATGGACTTGGTGGTCAAGATGTGTTGGTATCTGTACTGGTGGTCAAGATGTGTTGGTATCTGTACTGATGGTACAAAAGCCATGACCGGGAGACATATTGGAGTGGTAATGCACGTGCAAGCAGTTTCTCCCTAAGCCATTAGGCTACACTGCAGCATCTACAGAGAGGCTCTTGCTGCCAAGGGAATGCCTGACAGCATGAAAGATGTTTTGAACACTACAGTGTTCAAGGACCCTGAACTCTCGTGTATTTTCTGCACTATGCAATGATATGGGCAGCGACCATGTAACGCTTTTACAACATACAGAAAGAAGTGCGCTGGTTATCAAGGGGCAAAGTATTGACACATTTTTTAAAATGAGAGACGAGCTTCAAGTTTTCTTTACTGACCATCATTTTCACTTGTCTGATCGCTTGCATGATGACAAGTTTCTCACACGACTGGCCTATCTGGGTGATGTTTTTTCTCGCCTGAGTGATCTGAATCAAGGATTACAGGGACTCTCTGCAAACTATATTCAATGTGCGGGACAAAATTGAGGCTATGATTAAGAAGTTGGAGCTCTTCTCTGTCTGCATTAACAAGGACAACACACAGGTCTTTCCATCAGTGTATGATTTTGTGTGCAAATGAACTCAAGCTTACGGACAATGTCAAATGTGATATAGCTTAGCACCTGAGTGAGATGGGTGCGCAGTTACGCAGGTACTTTCCCGAAACAGATGACACAAACAACTGGATTCGTTATCCCTTTCATGCCCTGCCTCCAGTCCACTTACCGATATCTGAACAAGAGAGCCTCATCGAAATTACAACAAGCGGTTTTGTGAAAATTGAATTTAATCAGAAGCCACTGCTAGATTTCTGGATTGGGCTACGCTCAGAGTATCCTGCCTTGGCAAATTGCGCTGTTAAGACACTGATGCCCTTTGCAACCATGTACTTACAGTTGAAGTCGGAAGTTTACATACACCTTAGCCAAATACATTTAAACTCAGTTTTTCACAATTCCTGACATTTAATCCCAGTAAAAATTCCCTGTCTTAGGTCAGTTAGGATCACCACTTAATTTTAAGAATGTGAAATGTCAGAATAATAGTAGAGAGAATGATTTATTTCAGCTTTTATTTCTTTCATCACATTCCCAGTGGGTCAGAAGTTTACATACACTCAATCAGTATTTGGTAGCATTGCCTTTAAATTGTTTAACTTGGGTCAAACTTTCAGGTAGCCTTCCACAAGCTTCCCACAATAAGTTGGGTGAATTTTGGCCCATTCGTCCTGACAGAGCTGGTGTAACTGAGTCAGGTTTGTAGGCTTCCTTGCTTGCACACGCTTTTTCATTTATGCCCACACATTTTCTATAGGATTGAGGTCAAGACTTTGTGATGGCCACTCCAATACCTTGACTTTGTTGTCCTTAAGCCATTTTGCCACAACTTTGGAAGTATGCTTGGGGTCAACGTCTATTTGGAAGACGCATTTGCGACCAAGCTTTAACTTCCTGACTGATGTCTTGAGATGTTGCGTCAATATATCCACATCATTTTCCTTTCTCATGGTGCCATCTATTTTGTGATGTGCACCAGTCCCTCCTGCAGCAAAGTACCCCCCACAACATGATGCTGCCACCCCCGTGCTTCACGGTTGGGATGATGTTCTTCGGCTTGCAAGCCTCCCCCTTTTTCCTCCAAACATAACGATGATCATTATGGCCAAACAGTTCTATTTTTGTTTCATCAGACCAGAGGACATTTCTCCAAAAAGTACGATCTTTGTCCCCATGTTCAGTTGCAAATCGTACTCTGTTTTTTTTATGGCGGTTTTCGAGCAGTGGCTTCTTCCTTGCTGAGCGGCCTTTCAGGTTATGTCGATATAGACTCGTTTTACTGTGGATATAGATACTTTTGTACCTGTTTCCTCCTGCATCTTCACAATGTCCTTTGCTGTTGTTCTGAGATTGATTTGCACTTTTCGCACCAAAGTACGTTCATCTCTAGGAGACAGAACGCGTCTCCTTCCTGAGCGGTATGACGGCTGCGTGGTCCCATGGTGTTTATACTTGCGCACAGTTAACTTTGTGTATGTAAACTTCTGACCCACTGGAATTGTGATACAGTGAATTAAACAATCGTTGGAAAAATTACTTGTGTCATGTACAAAGTAGATGTCCTAACCGACTTGCCAAAACTATAGTTTGTTAACTTTTACTTGGTACTCATCCCGGATCCGGGAGCACCCCCCACAGTAAAAAAGCTGACTAGCATAGCCTAGCATAGCGTCACAAGTAAATACAAGCATCTAAATATCATTAAATCACAAGTCCAAGACACCAGATGAAAGATACAGATCTTGTGAATCCAGCCATCATTTCTGATTTTTAAAATGTTTTACAGGGAAGACACAATATGTAAATCTATTAGCTAACCACGTTAGCAAAAGACACAACTTTTTTTCTCCACCATTTTTTTCCTGCATCAGTAGCTATCACTAATTCGACTAAATAAAGATATATATAGCCACTAACCAAGAAACAACTTCATAAGATGACAGTCTGATAACATATTTATGGTATAGGATATGTTTTTTTAGAAAAATGTGCATATTTCAGGTATAAATCACAGTTCTACATTGCAGCTGCAATCTGAAATAGCGTTGGAAGCAGCCGGAATAATTACAGAGACCGACGTCAATTACCAAAATACTCATCCTAAAACATTTCTGAAAAATACACAGCCTACAGCAATCGAAAGACACAGATCTTGTGAATCCAGACAATATTTCAGATTTTCTAAGTGTTTTACAGCGAAAACACAATATATCGTTATATTAGCATACCACATGAGCTAACATCACACCAGCATTAAATCAAGGCAAAAGGGGCGATAACGTTATCGCCACCAAAATATATTAATTTTTTCACTAACCTTCTCAGAATTCTTCAGATGACAGTCCTGTAACATCATATTACACAATGCATATAGAGTTTGTTCAAAAATGTGCATATTTAGCATCACAAATCGTGGTTATGCAATGTAATCTGTCAAAACATGGCATGCATTCGGGCCGGCGCCATCTTGGAAAGGCACCTATGTTTACGATTATTTATCGATTAGATTGACTAAAAAAATACAGGTTGGACAGCTAATGAAAGATGCATTGGTTATTAATGCAACCACTGATTTAGATTTTTAAAATGTACGTTACTAGACATACATTGTGAGTTACAGCCAGACTAGTGCCGCAAAAAATGGCTGACAACTGCGTTTAAGTTTTTCCACATAAATACGGAATAAAATCATAAATAACTCTTACTTTTGGACGAGCTTCCATCAGTATCTTGGGCAATGTGTCCTTTGTCCAAAAGAATCGTTGCTTTGTTGTAAAACGACCTCCTCAACTTCGGAACTAGCAGCTAACGATAGCTACACGGCACACACATGCCCAAATCCTCAAACGCAATACTAAGGAAATTCAGAAAAATAGCAATATAAGCATAAACTGATATAAATTGGTTTCAAATAACTTCGTTATGATGTTTCTAACACCTATATCGAATTAAATCACAGACGGATATATCTTTGATCAATAACGAGAGCTTTTGAGCATGCGATTCTAATGTCCTCCCTTGCGTCCTGGCGAGCGTCGAAAAGAAGGGACATCTCACTCCATTCCCTTTTATAAACTCTGACAAACACGTAGACACCATTCCACTTCTCATTGGTTACTGACATCCAGGGGAAGGCGGGTGCAGTTCATGTCAAGCCATAGGGCACACACAGAGTTTTAAACTGATCCGAGATCAGAGACTATCTTTCAGAGCTTCGCATGTCCTGTCATGAGTTTCGCTGTAGAAAGAGTTCTGGTTCACCCACAGACATAATTCAAACGGTTTTAGAAACTAGAGATTGTTTTCTATCCAATAGTAATAATAATATGCATATTGTACGAGCAAGAATTGAGTACGAGGCAGTTTAATTTGGAAATGTAAAAAAAAAAATAATGCTAACAGCTCCCCCTATTGACAAAAGGTTAACAAGAAACTTGTAGAGTGGTTGAAAAACGAGTTTTAATGACTCCAACCTAAGTGTATGTAAACTTCCGACTTCAACTGTATGTGAGAGTAGATTCTCGGCCCTCACTAGCATGAAAACTAATTACAGGCACAGACTGTGTGTGGATAATGATTTAAGACTGAGACTCTCTCCAATACAACCCAACATTGCAAAGTTATGTGCATCCTTTCAAGCACACTCTTCTCATTAATCTGTGGTGAGTTCTTCACAATTTTCGATGAACAAATAAGGTTTTAAATGTAAGATGGTTAAATAAAGAGCTAAATGTATTGATTATATTATTATTTGTACCCTGGTCCTTTAAGAGCTCTTTGTCACAACCCAGCTCGTGGGAAGTGACAAAAACTCACACTCATTCTTATGTTTATTAAATGTATCGTATGGTGGGTGTGGCAGGCTTATGATAATGGCAACAACAACAAAATAATTGAGAGTGCGCTGACCCTGGTGCTAGAGGGGGTAGGAAGCTGGAGGTTGAATGTTTGTAAGGGTACGGGACTATAACAAGTTTGGGAACCACTGGTCTATCACATTAGATGTAAAAAATGTTTAAATTGAAGGTGGATTTACCTTTTGCCTGAGAAATATGGATTGGTAAAGAGTCCCATTCAGCTATGGCTCTAAATAAAACTGTAGATTTAAGGCGATTTGTCCTTGGCTTAGGTTGTCTTAGATGTTCTGAATTTACCTATCTGGTTTGCTGGTTATGCGTGTTGCTAGTATGTACTAACTGGCCTGAAAAATACTGTGTTTAAAAAATAAACATTTCTAAAGGAAATCAGAAGACTGGATAGTAGACTGGATTTGTTTTCAATGTGAAGCCATGAGAGATTCTGATGCATTTGTATAATATTCATACAGAGAGAGCAATGAAGAGCTGATCTGGCAGCCCTGTTTTGAGCAACTTTTTTATATATTTATTTGCTGCAGATGACCATATAACTGGACAGTACTCTAAGTGTGATAGGACCAGGGATTGACCATATAACTGGACAGTACTCTAAGTGTGATAGGACCAGGGATTGACCATATAACTGGACAGTACTCTAAGTGTGATAGGACCAGGGATTGACCATATAACTGGACAGTACTCTAAGTGTGATAGGACCAGGGATTGACCATATAACTGGACAGTACTCTAAGTGTGATAGGACCAGGGATTGACCATATAACTGGACAGTACTCTAAGTGTGATAGGACCAGGGATTGACCATATAACTGGACAGTACTCTAAGTGTGATTGGACCAGGGATTGACCATATAACTGGACAGTACTCTAAGTATGATAGGACCAGGGATTGACCATATAACCGGACAGTACTCTAAGTGTGATTGGACCAGGTATTGACCATATAACCGGACAGTACTCTAGGTGTGATTGGACCAGGGATTGAATCACCTGATTCAGAGTGCTAGATGTTACATACTCTGAACATTTTCTAGTAATAGCAATTCCCTTCCCCATCTTAATACCAATATTATCTATGTTTTCTGACCATGATAAAGCTGCGTCCAACATGATGTAGTAGTTTCCTTTGACTCCTTTGACTCTTTCCAGACGTCTGAGAACACCCCATACATCAAGCACTTATTAAAAATACGAGAGATCGGGTTAGATATTTGGTTAGCTGTAACTCTAAGCAATTTGGCGTCAAGATGATCCGTACCAGGTGACGTGTCATCAGAAAGAGACAACAGCATCCTTTCTACCTCTTCCCGTTCTACTTGGTGAAATTCGAACCTGCATTGCCTCTCCGTGATACAATCTTTTATAAGGGTATATGACATGGAGCCATCAGTTGGAATCACAGCATTCCTCAACTTGTCCACTTTGCCTGTAAAACATTCATTAGAGTAGTTTGCGATGTCGTGTGGTTTTGTAGTAAATATACCCACTGATTCAACAAAAGAGGAGGACATGTTCGAATTCCTACCCATAATAGCGTTCAACATTCTCCACAGTTTTTTCCCATCACCCTTTACTTCATCAATTTCGTGCTGATAGAATGCCTTCTTCTGTCCTTTGTTTAGCTTGGTCACAAGATTTCTTCATTTACAATAACTTTGCCTATCAAACAGAGTGACAGATTTATCTGCGGCTTTTCTGACATCATAACGTTGAATCATGAAATTTCTCAGCTCATCATCAATCGATGGCGCACCGTTTGACCTTTTCTTAAAGGTCATTTTCTTAAAGGGGCGTGCTTGTCAGTTATACTCATGAATAATTTCATAGATGAACTTAGTGACATTTCAGGATCATCCTTACTACACACTTCTAACCTTTGCAGATTCTTAATCTCATCCACAAATGAGTCCTGATTGAACCCTCTGCAGCACCTTACATAGACTACCTAGTGAGTGCCACCGAGTTATGTTCACTGCAACCTAGTGCCACTGATACAGCTTTAGAACAACGGAAGTATCATTGTAAGAATCATGGCAATGTTTGTTTGTGTCAACTAATCCTGTAAGGCAGGGTTCCCCAACTGGCGGCCCGCGGGTGATTTTATTTGGCCCCCCAAGTTCTGATGTGTATATATATATATATATATATATATATATATATATTAGAAAGGTGTTCTTAATGTTTTGTTCAGTCAGTGTATATACACTACCGTTCAAAAGTTTGGGGTCACTTGTTTTTGAAAGAAAAGTAACATCAAATTGATCAGAAAGACAGGGTAGACATTGTTAATGTTGTAAATGACTATTGAAGCTGGAAACGGCTGATTTTTAATGGAATATCTACATAGGCGTACAGAGGCCCATTATCAGCAACCAGAGGCCAATTAGAGGCCAATTATCAGCAACCTATCACGCCTGTGTTCCAATGGCACGTTGTGTTAGCTAATCCAAGTTTATCATTTTAAAAGGCTAATTGATCATTAGAAAACACTTTTGAAATTATGTTAGCACAGCTGTTGTTCTGATTAAAGAAGCAATACAACTGGCCTTCTTTAGACTAGTTGAGTATCTGGAGCATCAGCATTTGTGTGTTCGATTACAGGCTCAAAATGGCCAGAAACAAAGAACTTTCTAATGAAACTCGTCAGTCTATTTTTGTTCTGAGAAATGAAGGCTATTCCATGCGAGAAATTGCCAAGAAACTGAAGATCTGGTACAACGCTGTGTACTACTCCCTTCACAGAACTGTACACCTATGTATATATTCCATAAAAAAAATCAGCTGTTTCCAGCTACAATCGTCATTTACAACATTAACAATGTCTACACTGTATTTCTTATCAATTTGATGTTATTTTAAATGGACAAAAAATGTGCTTTTCTTTAAAAAACAAGGACATTTCTAAGTGACCCAAACTTTTGAACGGTAGTTCAATTTCAGGAAATCTGTTCCCAAGTATTCCCACACATAGTGGGGAGATACAGTATTTGTGATCATATACAAATGTAAGCAAAGTTTAAAATGATTATGTTTTATTCAAATATTATATCTGTTTGCGATCAATTTGCAGTCTACAAATTATTTGTAATTCTCTTCCGGCCCCCTGACTAAACTCTCAAGGAAAATGCCTGATCCCTGCCATGAGGGCATGCTCTGTAACATACACTCATTCTGATGCACAAATGTACACTTTCAGTTTGGTTTCACGTCCCATAGTCAGGCCTTCAATTAAAGCCGTACAAAGGAACTATGTACGATTCTGTGCATTTCTCCCTGTTACTTTCTCTTATCTTCAAGTATGTTTAACTTGCTGCTACCCTCGCAAGATGGTGCCTGTGAGGAGGATAATGACACACACACACACACACACACACACACACACACACACACACACACACACACACACACACACACACACACACACACACACACACACACACACACACACACACACACACACACACACACACACACACACACACACACACACACACAGGAATGCTAGTGACAGCTAAATTCCACCACAGCTTTGATATATTCAATCACAACAGAAGCATTATGATGGACCCCATCTCCACCCCTCCCTTCATCCCCTCCCTCCCTCTCTTTATTGATCAATCTCACCACCCCCCCTCCCTCCCACCACCTCTTTTCATAGGCAGATTGACAGTTGAGTAATTTCTCTGTCGGCGATGACTGACGGATGGTAATGAGAAGACGTTTCAGCGTGGCATTACAACACAAAATAATTTCCAATTTACCGCTCATCAAAAGTACTCTCACAAAAAGAGAGAGAGGAAGACACAGAGAGAGGGAGCGAGGGTTAGGGAAGGAAAGAGAGGATAGGGGTAGAAGAGAAGAGAAAAACAACAGCCGATTTATCGCTTCAATTACTGATATTTTACATTTAGTTGAAAGCGACATGTTTTTGTAATGTGACAGGCTTCACTGGATTCGAAAACCTCTTCAGACCTCTCCAGTCTTGGCTCGGGAGATAATGACGGGGAGGGGGAGAAGAGAAGAGAGGGGGAGAGTGATAGCTGTGAATCCAGAGCCTCTTCAGATAGCGCTGTCTGTCTTGGGGTTAGGGAGATCATGCCAGAGCCTTGACGTGGAGTTTTTGTTTTATTTTATTGTACCTCGCCTGTCACTGGGAGGGGGGCAGGGGTATGGGTGGGGGTGGCAGTTTTGGGGGCCTCTATAAAGCTATTTTACTACTCCCCTGGCTCTACCTCTCTGTGAATATGCTCTTTACCTACAGTATTTTGCCAGCTGTATCCTACTGAGATACCTACCCTGACCTAGGCAATTCCACGGTAAAATAATGATGCTTTGACTCCATTTTTTACTTTTAAATGTATGCCAAACAAAAACCGTTGATTTCAAAGTTTAACAAACCATAGAACTTGATGCGCAATGACACATTTTTTGGAAGAACTGTGCAGATGCAAACTTTGGTAACGTAATTACGGTAAAATCTCCATCAGGTTTTTATGCGACCCCATTTTCTAAAACCACTGTTAAATATCTGCTCCAAATTAAGATTCAAAGATGTTTGCAGAAAGAATGGGGTGTCAGCTATGACACGGTACCCTGAGTTTGAAAACATCTCTTTTAGTTGTTGAACTAGAGTACAGAAAGTAAAGTGGATTTACACCCGGTAACAGAATTACAGTAATGGAATTACATCATGGACATAATTATGTATATGAATGTCATTCCGCTCATGTTTCACACGTTTGGACATCACAGCAGAGCACAGTACAGTACAGTACAGCAGATTAGAGTGAGTAGGGTAGATTAGGGTAAGGTATAGTTCAGTAGAGCACAGTACATTATACAACGGGTGGGTCTAAGACAGGCAATTTATACATTTATAAAAAGCATGTAGACATTATCTCCCATTTATTTTAGTCGAACATTTAGTTTTCAACAGCAGAGATTTGTATAAACCTTGCTGTCTGTCTCTCCAACATTTGCAACATTGTTTTAATATTGAAATTCCACCTGCAGCTGTCTCATAGTTATGAACGTGTCGGGATGAGACAGACAGGCAAACAGATTTTCTCGGCCAGTCGAAATCATGAATAGGTTGGCATAATTTTTATGGATTTATACAAAGAAATGTCACTAGAAAACAGGTCACACTAAACGAAATGCAGCTTGGTTTGCAGTCTTCCAGCTTCAGTTTGAAGTGATTGTGTTAGCTGTGTTGCTGGCTAGCTCCTCTGAACAACAGTGTCCTGACGAGAGAGAACATTTTCTATACCAGGTATAATCGCGCATCATCAGCTCATTGTTATAGATGTATCCAAATGAATGTCACTAGAAAACAGCTTAAACAAATGCAGCTACTTTGCTGTTATTCTGGCTGCACTGTTTGACGTGACTGTCAGTTAGCTGTAGTTGGCTAACTAGCAAGCAAGGTATAAGACCGTTGCCAGCCAGTATGGCAATGGAACGTTTAGAACGAACAACTGGGTCGCGTCCATAGATACAGAACAAAAAGACTTAATGACTGGGTTGCGTCTCTTGCAACAGGAATGTTAGAACGAACGACCAGCCGGCTCGGGTAGAAACCTTAGATTTGTGTCGGGAACTTTAACTCGTGGACGTTTTAATCACTTAATAATTAATAAACAAATGTGATATTTGTAAATCACTAGAACTATTTGGTAGGTCTACCATTACTTGTTACTTCTGTGAACTTTCATTATCCTCCCCCCTCATGAAGGAGAGAAATTATAAAATGTTAAAGATAAGTGGGTTTTTGGTAACGGGATTATAAGGCACAAGGCAATATTGCTTAAATTTACAGAAGGTAAACAATTTCTCCAAAATGAAATATACAGTGAATTCGGAAGTATTCAGACCCCTTCACTTTTTCCACATTTTGTTACTTTACAGCCTTATTCTGAAACAGGTTTTTAGACATTTTTTTAAATTGAAATATCACATTTACATAAGTATTCAGACCCTTTACTCAGTACTTTGTTGAAGCACCTGTGGCAGTGATTACAGCCTCAAGTCTTCTTGGGTATGACACTACAAGCTTGGCACACCTGTATTTGGGGAGTTTCTCCCATTCTTCTCTGCAGATCCTCTCAAGCTCTGTCAGGTTGGATGGGAAGTGTTGCTGCACAGCTATTTTCAGGTCTCTCCAGAGATGTATGATCAGGTTCAAGTCCGGGCTCTGGCTGGGTCATTCAAGGACATTCAGAGACTTGTCACGAAGCCAGTCCTGCGTTGTCTTGGCTGTGTGCTTAGGGTTGTTGTCTTGTCATCAAGGACCTCTCTGTACTTTGCTTTGTTCATCTTTCCCTCGATCCTGATGAGTCTCCCAGTCCCTGCCACTGAAAAACATCCCCACAGCATGATGCTGCCACCACCATGCTTCACCTTAGGGATGGTGCCAGGTTTCCTCCAGACTTGATGCTTGGCATTCAGGCCAAAGAGTTCAATCTTGCTTTCATCAGACCAGAGAATCTTGTTTCTCATGGTCTGACAGTCTTTAGGTGTCTTTTGGCAAACTCCAAGCGGGCTGTCATCAAATCAAAATCAAATCAAGTTTATTTTATATAGCCCTTCGTACATCAGCTAATATCTCGAAGTGCTGTACAGAAACCCAGCCTAAAACCCCAAACAGCAAGCAATGCAGGTGTAGAAGCACGGTGGCTAGGAAAAACTCCCTAGAAAGGCCAAAACCTAGGAAGAAACCTAGAGAGGAACCAGGCTATGAGGGGTGGCCAGTCCTCTTCTGGCTGTGCCGGGTGGAGATTATAACAGAACATGGCCAAGATGTTCAAATGTTCATAAATGACCAGCATGGTCAAATAATAATAATCACAGTAGTTATCGAGGGTGTAGCAAGTCAGCACCTCAGGAGTAAATGTCAGTTGGCTTTTCATAGCCGATCATTAAGAGTATCTCTACCGCTCCTGCGGTCTCTAGAGAGTTGAAAACAGCAGGTCTGGGACAGGTAGCACGTCCGGTGGACAGGTCAGTGTTCCATAGCCGCAGGCAGAACAGTTGAAACTGGAATAGCAGCAAGGCCAGGTGGACTGGGGACAGCAAGGAGTCATCATGCCCGGTAGTCCTGACGCATGGTCCTAGGGCTCAGGTCCTCCGTGAGGGAGAGAGAAAGAAAGAGAGAAGGAGAGAATTAGAGAGAGCATATGTAACAGTATAACTTTAGTACGTCCCCTCGCCCCGACACGGGCGCGAACCAGGGACCCTCTGCACACATCAACAACTGACACCCACGAAGCGTCGTTACCCATCGCTCCACAAAAGCCGCGGCTCTTGCAGAGCAAGGGGCAACACTACATCTAGGTTTCAGAGCAAGTGACGTAACTGATTGAAACGCTACTAGCGCGTACCCGCTAACTAGCTAGCCATTTCACATCCGTTACACATACTTAAATTCACACAGGACACCGGATAAGACAGAAGTACTCCAGATATAACCAACTGACCCTAGCCCCCCGACACAAACTACTGCAGCATAAATACTGGAGGCTGAGACAGGAGGGGTCAGGAGACACTGTGGCCCCATCCGATGATACCCCCGGACAGGGCCAAACAGGAAGGATATAACCCCACCCACTTTGCCAAAGCATAGCCCCCGCACCACTAGAGGGATATCTTCAACCACCAACTTACAATCCTGAGACAAGGCCGAGTATAGCTCACAAAGATCTCCACCACAGCACAAACCAAGGGGGGGCACCAACCCAGACAGGAAGATCACGTCAGTAACTCAACCCACTCAAGTGACGCACCCCTCCTAGGGACGGCCAGTGACTCAGCCCCTGTAATAGGGTTAGAGGCAGAGAATCCCAGTGGAGAGAGGGGAACCGGCCAGGCAGAGACAGCAAGGGCGGTTCGTTGCTCCAGAGCCTTTTCCGTTCACCTTCACACTCCTGGGCCAGACTACACTCAATCATATGACCTACTGAAGAGATAAGTCTTCAGTAAAGACTTAAAGGTTGAGACCGAGTCTGCGTCTCTCACATGGGTAGGCAGACCATTCCATAAAAATGGAGATCTATAGGAGAAAGCCCTGCCTCCAGCTGTTTGCTTAGAAATTCTAGGGACAATTAGGAGGCCTGCGTCTTGTGACCGTAGCGTACGTGTAGGTATGTACGGCAGGACCAACTCGGAAAGATAGGTAGGAGCAAGCCCATGTAACGCTTTATAGGTTAACAGTAAAACCTTGAAATCAGCCCTTGCCTTAACAGGAAGCCAGTGTAGGGAAGATAGCACTGGAGTAATATGATCAAATTTCTTGGTTCTAGTCAGGATTCTAGCAGCCGTATTTAGCACTAACTGAAGTTTATTTAATGCCTTATCCGGGTAGCCGGAAAGTAAAGCATTGCAGTAGTCTAACCTAGAAGTAACAAAAGCATGGATACATTTTTCTGCATCATTTTTGGACAGAAAATGTCTGATTTTTGCAATGTTACGTAGATGGAAAAAAGCTGTCCTTGAAACAGTCTTGATATGTTCGGCAAAAGAGAGATCAGGGTCCAAAGTAACGCCGAAGTCCTTCACAGTTTTATTTGAGACGACTTTACAACCATCAAGATTAATTGTCAGATTTAACAGAAGATCTCTTTGTTTCTTGGGATCTAGAACAAGCATCTCTGTTTTGTCCAAGTTTAAAAGTAGAACGTTTTCAGCCATCCACTTCCTTATGTCTGAAACACAGGCTTCTAGCGAGGGCAATTTTGGGGCTTCACCATGTTTCATTGAAATGTACAGCTGTGTGTGATCCGCATAGCAGTGAAAGTTAACATTATGTTTTCGAATGACATCCCCAAGAGTTAAAATATATAGTGAAAACAACAGTGGTCCTAAAACGGAACCTTGAGGAACACCGAAATGTACAGTTGATTTGTCAGAGGACAAACCATTCACAGAGACAAACTGATATCTTTCCGACAGATAAGATCTAAACCAGGCCAGAACTTGTCCGTGTAGACCAATTTGGGTTTCCAGTCTCTCCAAAAGAATGTGGTGATCGATGTGGTGTCATGTGCCTTTTACTGAGGGGTTGCTTCCGTCTGGCCACTCTACCATAAAGGCCTGATTGGTTGCAGAGATGGTTGTCCTTCTGGAAGGTTCTCCCATTTCCACAGAGGAACTCTGGAGCTCTATCAGTCACCATTGGGTTCTCCTTAACCAAGGCCTTCTCCCCCGATTGCTCAGTTTGGCCGGATGGCCAGGTCTAGGAAGAGTCTTGGTGGTTCCAAACTTCTTCCATTTAAGAATGATAGATGCCACTGTGTTCTTGGGGACCTTCAATGCTGCAGACATTTTTTGGTACCCTTCCCCAGATCTGTGCCTCGACACAATCCTGTCTCGGTGTGCTACGGACAATTCCTTCGACCTCATGGCTTGGTTTTTGCGCTGACATGCACTGCCAACTGTGCGCTGACATGCACTGCCAACCTTATATAGACAGGAGTGTGCCTTTCCAAATCATGTCCAATCAATTGAATTTACCCCAGGGGGACTCCAATCAAGTTGTAGAAACATCTCAAGGGTGATCAATGGAAATAGGATGCACCTGAGCTCAATTTCGAGTCTCATAGCAAAGGGTCTGAATACTTATGTAAATAAGGTATTTCTGGGGTATTGTGTGTAGATTGACGAGGAAAATGTTTTATCTCATCCATTTTAGAATAAGGCTGTAGCGTAACAAAATGTGGAAAACGTCATACTTTCCCCTAATGCACTGTGTTGATATTAGTTGGCATGGGTCTTTACGTCAACATTATTGTGTCTGATGTACTGTATTTATGATACCTTTTAAGACTTTTCTGGTCAATGTTCTCTAAGACTCATTTTCCATCTGTTTATCCAGACATCTAAGCCTTATGCCTAATTTTTAAGAAGGAAAGTTATTGAAAAATGTATCATTACCTTCATTTCCCAACAAATGTAGACTCTTGGATATCATTTGACACCCAATTTGATATGCTCCTATGAACGTCACATGTTGGTGCTCATGGGTCCTTTTACATGGAAATGCCCAGCTCTAAATCCTGACGTCTGATCAGACACTTTACCTGCAGTTATATCTGAAACTCCCTCCCTCACTCACTGTCTCAGCAGTGCTGCCCAGGTACCATGGAAGAAGAAGTTGGGGAACCATCCACACCCTCTTCACCCACCTGCAGCCTCATGAAATCCTCATCACGGACACGCGGACCAAAACGAGTCATTACCATTATGTCAGTCAGCACCGTAACTGACTAATTCACTTAGTGCCATATTCTCTGCGTCCACTCAGACCTTATCCTAGACAGTATGAGGGCAACCGTATCGTCTCCTTTCCCCTCCCCGTTCCCTCCCTTCCCCAGCTGTTCAAAATGTCACCGGAGAGATTGATAAGTTCATGCTGTAGGCGCTTTGTTTGGAGAGCCTCCCGGAGTGAGAGAAAAACACCACCTGCTTGGCGAAGGAGCGGAGGGAGTTAGTGTAACAGGTCTGTGTGTTTCAGGCTGGGTGGGCGGCGTTGAGGGAAGGTTGGGGGGAGACGGCAGGCGTTCTCCCGGGTGGGCCGCCAAAACGCACCGTGGGCCCTTGACATCTGAGAGCGAGCACTGCCCCGTGCCGTGTTGGCCCCCAGTGACCGGCGCTACGCCATTGCGCCGTCAGGCAGGCCGTCAAGATACCTCTGCATGCCCCCCCTCCCCACCACACACACTCACGCACATATCTGACGGCGGGAACAGCTGTTCTGTTAAACATGCTGTATGGCACCATATGCTTCATCTACCAGATATTGCTTCATATCATATCAGCTCCAACAACATGGAGGATCGGAGCCAGCCCAGTGACAGTCACCCACATGGAGGATCGGAGTCAGCCCAGTGACAGTCACCCACATGGAGGATGGGAGTCAGCCCAGTGACAGTCACCCACATGGAGGATCGGAGTCAGCCCAGTGACAGTCACCCACATGGAGGATCGGAGTCAGCCCAGTGACAGTCACCCACATGGAGGATCGGAGTCAGCCCAGTGACAGTCACCCACATGGAGGATCGGAGTCAGCCCAGTGACAGTCACCCACATGGAGGATCGGAGTCAGCCCAGTGACAGTCACCCACATGGAGGATCGGAGTCAGCCCAGTGACAGTCACCCACATGGAGGATCGGAGTCAGCCCAGTGACAGTCACCCACATGGAGGATCGGAGTCAGCCCAGTGACAGTCACCCACATGGAGGATCGGAGTCAGCCCAGTGACAGTCACCCACATGGAGGATCGGAGTCAGCCCAGTGACAGTCACCCACATGGAGGATCGGAGTCAGCCCAGTGACAGTCACCCACATGGAGGATCGGAGTCAGCCCAGTGACAGTCACCCACATGGAGGATCGGAGTCAGCCCAGTGACAGTCACCCACATGGAGGATCGGAGTCAGCCCAGTGACAGTCACCCACATGGAGGAATCGGAGTCAGCCCAGTGACAGTCACCCACATGGAGGAATCGGAGTCAGCCCAGTGACAGTCACCCACATGGAGGATCGGAGTCAGCCCAGTGACAGTCACCCACATGGAGGATCGGAGTCAGCCCAGTGACAGTCACCCACATGGAGGATCGGAGTCAGGCCAGTGACAGTCACCAACATGCATTTACACTGTACATGCCATTTAGCCAAACACTCGCATACATATAGGGAAAAACAAGATATAGCCGGTATGAAGAATGATAAATATATTTTTCTTTAAAAAGCATAATGTTTTTTTATGCACGCATGTACGAGCGCGTCTACTTTTTTGGTTCAGGACCGTGACACTTTATCCGTCCTCGCCATTAGAATCCCCGAATCCAAACTTACGGTATTCAATCATTTTGATTAAAAGCCAAGATCTCGAACAGTACTGTTGGGAGTGGAGAGGCCTAAGCAGCCCGCCACGTTTGAGAATTCATATATTTTCATAAACTTTTAACAATGTCAATGAGACACGTCTTCAATCTTTGGTCCACGCGACAGCGGGGCATTCAATCTTTCTTTAGCTTTTCGACAGAAAATTTGAATATGAGCACAGTGTTATTAATGTGATGGTTGTTACGGGGGGGGGGGGGGGGGGGGATTCGCAGAGGGGGTTTTATTCGTTTTGGAGACACTTGAAGCTGAGGAATAAGAGGGAACGGGAGGAAGCAGGGAGGGCGAACACAGAAAGCAACGCTCGGCTAGGTCAAACACCGGGGCTTGTTTGGTCCTAGTGCGTACAGTGTGTTAAAATTCTAATTCGGCACGCCCAATTAACAACACTAACAAACCAAGAGGATTCATTCCTACAATTTCCTACCAGCTACAGTTTTCAATGTTAGACAGGTTAAGATTGTGGCTTCTATATTTGTTTTGTTTAGATTCTGGGGGTTCCTATACACAATATTCATTGTGTCCCTCCCTGTATTATAGTCAAAATGTTCCTCAACTTTTGCTCTACTGTAAATGTATTTAAGACAGGCACATTTGAGGCATACCTTCCTAAACTGAGGTTCAATCTTACATGGACAGTTTGTGGTTGACGTCAGTGTATTTGTTTATTGGTGTTAACTCTAACTAATTACACTATTAAAACCTGAAAAGCAAAGTAGAAGAAGCCCACTTTTGCCCAAGAAAAAAATTGCGTAAATGTTTTCTGAAAAATACCCATAGATGTATGAAGTGAAGTATAGATAGTGACTTATATGCATGGTATTTGGAGTGATATACTACGTTTGGAACACTGATAAATACCATGACTATGAAATACAATTCAAATTTCCCTGGTTGACCTTGTCCTTGATGTTACGAAGACACTGCCTTGGCTAACATCAAATGATTTGCCAATAGTACAATCGATCAATTTGTACATCTAAATTGAACACGTTACACAATCCATAACAATTGGGCAAGGTATAGATGTGTCCTAAATGGGATCATATTCTCTATATAGTGCACTACTTTTGACCAGAGCCTTATGGACCCTACCATGAAGGGAATCGGGTTCCAGTTGGGACGTATCCCTTTGACACATCTTTGGTGTCATCGGAGGAGCCATAGAGGTGCCTGGGTAATAGACAGGAATTATTACGTGTCTGGTTACATGTAACTCTGGTGGCCATTTTATCTCCATCCACTGTGCTGTTGTAGATATCCACCTGTCAATAGTCACACCCAGTTCAAACACTATGCGGTCATTATTATTATTGTGTGTGTGTGTGTGTGTGTGTGTGTGTGTGTGTGTGTGTGTGTGTGTGTGTGTGTGTGTGTGTGTGTGTGTGTGTGTGTGTGTGTGTGTGTGTGTGTGTGTGTGTGTGTGTGTGTGTGTGTGTGTGTGTGTGTGCATTCCAGTATCTATGTGTATTGGTCCCCTTCAGAACAATTTCTCTCTCTCAGCCCTGTCCCCTTTCCCCTCCCTGTATCAGTACTGTCATCAGGATGGATTGAGCCAGTCCCCCCCCCCCAGTGCAAACCAAACCACCGCGGACAGACAGAGTGGGCTAGTAACCCACTGGATAACATGTAGACGCCCTCGTCCCTTTTGGGGATGTGAGGGGCTGTAGAGTTAGAGATATGGGCCTGGGTGCGTTGAGGTGTCTGATAGGGAGAGAGGAGAGATGGGAGGGGAGAGGGGCCGGAGTTCCAGAGAGGTTCCTGTGGTCGTTTGTAACGGGCACACTCTCTTATAGCACCTGCCCAAACCAGGCTCCCCTGTAATGACTCAGACTGATGGTGTTAATAAGACTGGCTGCCCCCCTTGGCTAGTAGTGGAACACCCCAGCAAAGGTAGAGCCCCACAAGATGCAATACACACACATATACACACACACACACACACACACACAAACACGGACGGTCGGGCGAACACACACACACACATCTCTAGCAAGCCTACCTTTCAGACGAGGGGGCGGGGGAAGAGAGAAACGGTCCTTTCCTATCTTTAGAAGAGATACAGAAATAATAATGGAAATGAAATGTGTTACGGTGAACATCTTTCTGCTGGAAGGAAAACCATGAATTATTATATATGTCTTCATGCATGTACAGATAATCTGTCTCTTTTGTATTTGATAGATAAACATCAGTAATTGTTGGTGGACTCGTTTGCACCCCGTATGGAAACATATAGCCGTTTTCATTTTACCAGCTGTTTATTTGGTGCTCTCTCAGCTTTCTAATGCTTCTGGTTTTTCCAACGTTTAATTTTTTCTTTCGGGCTACTGATCACCTCTGAGGGTTGTGTGACTAAACAGTGCTACTGTGTGACCAACATGAGGCGGATAGTCGTTTTTGCCACTCTCTCTCTCTCTCTCTCACTCTTTCTCTCTCTCACTCTTTCTCTCTCTCTCTTTCTCACGCTTTCTCTCACTCTCTCTCTTTCTCTCTCTCACACTTTCTCTCCCTCTTTCTCCCTCTCTCTCTCTCTCTTTCCGAACCGGAAAGAATTGATGGAGTCGCAGTATTTATTCCTGTGCTGTCAGCACAGTCTCCAATCTCTCTTTCTCTCTCTCTTTCTCCAACTCTCCCACCTTTAAATCACTCTCTCATCTCTCTCTCCTCCCTCACCCCGTCTCTCCCTGTCTCTTACCTCTCTCTCCCTCTGTCTAACTCTCTTTCTCTACCTCTCTCTCTTTCTCTGTCTCTGTCTCTCTCCCTCTGTCTAACTCTCTTTCTCTACCTCTTTCTCTGTCTCTCTCCCTCTGTCTAACTCTCTTTCTCTACCTCTCTCTCTTTCTCTGTCTCTCTCCCTCTGTCTAACTCTCTTTCTCTACCTCTCTTTCTCGCCCTCTCTCTCTATCCGTCCCGGCCCGAGGTAAACATATTTTGCAGAAAAGCTGACGGAGAGCTTGTTTTAACAAGGTCAGCAAGTCAAAGCCTGCACTCGTCACGCCAGCCTGGCTGTGTGGTGGGCTGTCTGTGTCTAGCCGCAGACGACACTGTGGCATCTCCACGGAAGATTTATCCTCTACACCTTCAATAATTCAATAATGCTTCCTCTCCTCTTCTCTACTCTTTCTGCCTACACATCTCCTCTCCTTCTCTGCTTCTCCTCTTCCTCTCTTCCTCTCCTCTCGTCTTCTGCACTACTCTCTCTTCCTCTCCTACTCGTCTCCTCACATCTCATCTCCTGCTCTCCGCTTCTCCTCTTCCTCTCCGGCTGTGAGTGTTGTTGGAGAGCAGGCCTAAGTGCCACCAGGCCTCAAACTAACCCGCTTCCTCTCCTTTTTCTTAGTAAAGGCATGATGGACTGGCGCTGAGGACTGCAGGTTTTACGAGAGAACACGTAGTCCGTCATCCAACACTAGCGTGTGTGTGTGTGTGTGTGTGTGTGTGTGTGTGTGTGTGTGTGTGTGTGTGTGTGTGTGTGTGTGTGTGTGTGTGTGTGTGTGTGTGTGTGTGTGTGTGTGTGTGTGTGTGTGTGTGTGTGTGTGTGTGTGTGTGTGTGTGTGTGTGTTTGTGTTTGTGTGTGTGTCTGCGCTGTTGTTGACCTGAGTGATGGGTTGTGACCCCCTGCCTGGCGCCTGCACTCCTCTCTCCCACCTTATAGACTTTCATAGCCGTGTCATGTGGCTTGTGTTATTATTTACCGTCGCCGTGTCCAAAGTTTTGAAACAGTGTTCCCTAATGAATACGATCCAGGCGTTTGGATGAGACGTGTAACAAATGAAGGAGCCAGTTTTGCATCTGTTCCGTCAAAGTTTTACTGCCGGTCACTAAGGTGAAGGCTGAAATGGGAGGGTTATCGCCGTCGGTGTTAATCGATTGGATTTGATTGAGTGCGATTTTGAACGTCCCTCATTTCTCTGAGTTGACGGGTTGTTTCCTTCCCTGTGGTAAACATTGTAATCGGCGTGGGTTTCCCACTCGGTCTCTGCCATGCTAGGACCCAGGTTAAGTGCAGTTGCAGGCTATTATACGTCATTAGGGTAAGTAAGACTCAGCCACGGGGAGAAGAGAAATGGAGGCCTCGGATGGTTCATTTCTCATCGGCTGCGTGGAGCGGAGGGAGGGTCGGGGAGGCAGGAATAAGGACCGATATCAAACACGCTCGCAGGATCGGACACTCACACGCTCGCAAATACGTGTACGCGTGCACATGCACATGCACACACACACACACACATACACACACACACACACACACACACACACACACACACACACACACACACACACACACACACACACACACACACAGAGCCACATAGTCACAAATCACTGTGCCAAAAATACACTTTATAGAGGTTAAAATACCACACCAGCCAGCCAGTCGACAACACTACACTCTACGTGGGAAGACAGAGTTGAAACTGGGACTTCTGGGATTTCTTTGTCATTCTGTGTCTTTCAGAATTAGTCCCATATCAGAGCAGCAACCTCCAGTTGGGCTTGTAAAGTGTGGACTAGATTTGGGCGCCAATGGAACCTTCACTCGTCTTGGAGAGGAGAAAGCAACGTGAGAAGTGCTGGATAAAGAAGAGCAGGAGAAAATTGTCATTGTTTCTTATTACGGAGGAAGAACTGTAAATCAGTAGAGCTCAAACAGAGGAGCGAGCAGTGTTGAAAGACACTGTAGTTACTGCAGCGAAGGCCACTTCCTCCCGCCGCCCGGAATTAAAACCCCAAGCCGGACGGCGCAGTGGAACCAATCACATTTGAATGCTAATTTCGGAAAAAGGACAGTTCGATGAATAGATCTGCTCTTCTCTCTGAAGAAAGGAATTGGCCGCATTAGAGATTGGAGTTTTAAATGCAATTTAAAGAAGGAAAAAACGCAAAAAGAGGATATATTTCCCCAATGTTTTTAAATTAAAGCCAGAAAGGGCATTACCAGGAGAGCATATTTTTCTACAGGCAATTACAAGGTCAATGCACCCTCAACATCCTCCCTTAAAGTTCCCTTATGTATGTTCTGGAATTGTGTTCTTGTATTCAACTTCTTTAATTGGCTCTGTAGTGGCTGCGCAGACACACACGCACGCTCTTGTTCGTGCGCACACACACACACATACATTTAATGTACACACACACACACACACACACACACACACACACACACACACACACACACACACACACACACACACACACACACACACACACACACACACACACACACACACAGACCCTGCAAACACGTAGAGATCCAGTAGCTGGGGAAGCAGGGGGAGAGAAGAGCTGGTCTGGTTTGTCTCTCTGGGCTGGGTGACAGCTGTGTGTGAAGTCCTCTGAATCTGCCCACACTGTCATCTGTTCATATGAGATCTACACACACACACACACACACACACGCACACAGGCAAATACATGTTAAAGTGGTTTTGTAAAGCGTTCCTTCATTATTGGCTGGAGTCCATATCCAAAACCTGCAGTACCTTGAAAGGACAGAGATTGAAATTCGGGTGGCAGCAAACTGCAAAAGCGACAAAGAGTGACGAGGAGAGCGGGAGAAGAAGACGAGCTGCGGAAGACGCAGAGAGGACAGGGCGAGGAGGAGCAATTTCCCCGCGCGCGAGAAAGAATGAGTGAGTGGAGTGAGTGGAGTGAGTGGAGTGAGTGGAGAGAGAGAGAGAGAGAGAGAGAGAGAGAGAGAGAGAGAGAGAGAGAGAGAGAGAGAGAGAGAGAGAGAGAGAGAGAGAGAGAGAGAGAGAGAGAGAGAGAGAGAGAGAGAGAGAGAGAGAGAGAGAGAGAGAGAGAGAGAGAGAGAGAGAGAGAGAGAGAGAGGGTTTACATAACACCGGAGATCGTCTTTGGCATGCCAGCCACCGAGAGGCATCAATCACTCCATCTGTGTAAAATCACAAGCTGACTCCGATATTGCTAAATATTTATACTGTCAGATACACACAGGCAGTGCAGCTGAATGAGAGGCATTCATTAGGCCTGTCAGCCTGCAGATGGAGATTAGAGGGAAGCCTCCCACCATGGTCGCCTCGCGCCGTCTCCCCTATATTTAGCCCCTTCACCACGATAAATATCTCCGCACTGCCTCTGTTAGGTAAATACTGGGTAAATACGACCAGGGATGATCTGGAGGTAACGTAAACACAACGTTGTGTCGTCGAGAGGTGACAACAGGGATGTAACGCAGTAGGTTTGGGTTTGGTCAGGCCTGTTGCCTCGACTTTGCTAGGTTCTTGCGCTACCAAATGTTTTCTGTCTTTCGGTCTCTGTCTGTGTTTCTCTCTTTCTGTCTGTCTTTCTCTTGATTTATTTCTCTCTCTTTCTTTCGCCCCTCTCTTTCTCTTTGTCTATCTTCTTCGGTTTAGACGTGAAGCAAGCGGCTCATATTTTTGATTACTCACAGAGGGCTGACTATTTCATCTGTCTGACTATCAGACTTTCAGATTATAGTAGCCCCCCCCTCACCCCCCCTCTCTCTCTCTCTCTTTCTCTCTCTCTCTCTCTCTCTCTCTCTCTCTCTCTCTCTCTCTCTCTCTCTCTCTCTCTCTCTCTCTGAAGCAACACAGCAAAGCAACAAAGAAATAGAAAACTTTTCCGCTTAATTACAGTGGTAACCACCATGTTGAATCGTGGGAAAAAAATCTGCTTCTATTTCACAATGAATCATTGAGTCGTGGGTGAGTGTGAGGGATAGAGAGGGGACACAGGGATGGAGGGAGGAATGGCGAGAGGTCGGAGAAAGGGAAAGGCGTGTAATTATCTTCAGAACGTAGCCATCACCAGTAAATCCATGGAGCCATCTGACATGGCTAATTAAGGAAGCAATCAAAGGTCCATCTCCCGAGAGTTGGATAGAGCGAGGTAGAGAGAGAGGTGTAATGGGGAGAGTGAGAGAAGGGCAGGAAGGAGAGTGGGAGGAGTGACTGAAACAGTCTGTTCTGTTGTGCTCTTTGTGATGATTCCATGTGTCAGTCCTCAGAGCGGAGGCTCATGCAGGCCTAACTAACCCCAGCTCCTTTATCAAGCTTCGATCTGACGCTCACTAGCACAGATATTGTAAGTCAGTGTGCTATGCCCCAGTGGAAGGGTGTGTGTGTGTGTGAGTGTGTGCATGTTCGTGTACAGTTGAAGTCGGAAGTTTACATACACTTATGTTGGAGTCATTAAAACTCGTTTTTCAACCGCTCCACAAATTTCTTGTTAACAAACTATAGTTTTGGCAAGTCGGTTAGGACATCTACTTTGTGCATGACACAAGTAATTTTTCCAACAATTGTTTACAGACAGATTATTTCACTTATAATTCACTGTATCACAATTCCAGTGGGTCAGAAGTTTACATACACTAAGTTTACTGTGCCTTTAAACAGCTTGGAAAATTCCAGAAAATGATGTCATGGCTTTAGAAGCTTCTGATAGGCTAATTGACATCATTTGAGTCAATTGGAATTGTACCTGTGGATGTATTTCAAGGCCTACCTTCAAACTCAGTGCCTTTTTGCTTGACATCATGGGAAAATCAAAAGAAATCAGTCAAGACCTCAGAAAAAAAATGGTAGACCTCCACAAGTCTGGTTCATCCTTGGGAGCAATTTCCAAATGCCTGAAGGTACCACGTTCATCTGTACAAACAATAGTACGCAAGTATAAACACCATGAGACCACGCAGCCGTCATACCGCTCGGGAAGGAGACGCGTTCTGTCTCCTAGAGATGAACTGGTCCCGTGTGGCTCAGTTGGTAGAGCATGGCGCTTGCAACGCCAGGGTTGTGGGTTCATTCCCCACGGGGGGACCAGGATGAATATGTATGAACTTTCCAATTTGTAAGTCGCTCTGGATAAGAGCGTCAGCTAAATGACTTAAATGTAAAATGTAAATGTAACTTACTTTGGTGCGAAAAGTGCAAATCAATCCCAGAACAACAGCAAAGGACCTTGTGAAGATGCTGGAGAAAGTAGGTACAAAAGTATCTATATCCACAGTAAAACGAATCCTATATCGACATAACCTGAAAGGCCGCTCAGCAAGGAAGAAGCCACTGCTCCAAAACCGCCATAAAAAAAGCCAGACTACAGTTTGCAACTGCACATGGGGACAAAGATTATACTTTTTGGAGAAATTATCTGGTCTGATGAAACAAAAATAGAACTGTTTGGCCATAATGACCATCGTTATTTTTGGAGGAAAAAGGGGGAAGCTTGCAAGCCGAAGAACACCATCCCAACCGTGAACCACGGGGGTGGAAGCATCATGTTGTGTGGGTACTTTGCTGCAGGAGGGGCTGGTGCACTTCACAAAATAGATGGCATCATGAGAAGGAAATTTATTTGGATATATTGACGCAAAATCTCAAGACATCAGTCAGGAAGTTAAAGCTTGGTCGCAAATGGGTCTTCCAAATGGACAATGACCACAAGTATGGGGCTGGCTTAAGGACAACAAAGTCAAGGTATTGGAGTGGCCATCACAAAGCCCTGACCTCAAGCCTGACTCAGTTGCACCAGCTCTGTCAGGTGGAATGGGCCAAAATTCACCCAACTTATTGTGGGAAGCTTGTGGAAGGCTACCTGAAACATTTTACCGAAGTTAAACAATTTAAAGGCAATGCTACCAAATACTAATTGAGTGTATGTAAACTTCTGACCCACTGGGAATGTGATGAAATAAATAAAAGCTGAAATAAATCATTCTCTACTATTATTCTGACATTTCACATTCTTAAATAAAGTGGTGATCCTAACTGACCTAAGACAGGAAACATTTACTCGGATTAAATGTCAAGAATTGTAAAAAAACAGAGTTTAAATGTATTTGGCTAAGGTGTATGTCAACTTCCGACTTCAACTGTATGTGTGCTTTCTCAGCGGTGCTCTGTAAGAGAACCCATTATGACTTATAGGGTACATGTATAATGTAACGGCAACTCAGCTAGAAAGCAGCTTGGACCTTGGTTGTAATTCACCCAATAGTCAGTGCTCTGTGAAATGTGTGTGTGTCTCTGTGTGTCTGGGATTCCTCTGAGTGAATTGTCCAGTCCTCGCCCATTTCCTGGGTGGTCAGATACGGAAGGTGAATGAGACAAAGGGTCGGACACTTCCCCACAAAAAAACTCACCTTTATCAAGGGTTACCCCCTCTCCTCCACCCTCCCTCCACATTCTCCCCACCGTCCGTCCCCTGGTGGCAGAGGCGTGGGTGACCAGGGGGTGACCAGGGGGTCAGCCAGTCTTGGCCAGGGGAAAGTCAGCAGAAATGGAGCTGAGTGCAAGGAGGAGAGAGGAGGACAGTGACCTGGCTGTATGCACTGTGAGTGACCAACACTGAACCCAAACCTGGTTATATGCCTTCTTCCTTTGACTGGCAGCCCTATGCCCTATTTATACTGTACGTCCTTAAAGACCCACTCTGTGATTTTTATGATTGTTTATGATTATTTAAATGAAGGATTGAAACCCATTGATTCTTGAAGAATGTAACTGATGTGCCTCCCTTGAGCTACTTGTTGAATATACGGTTGAGCTAGAAAGATCAGTGTTCCCATGTACGGCTGTTTTGTCCTTGGGGTGTGTACTGTGCTGTGTGTCTCCATCCTTCTCTCTCCTCCTTCTCTTTCTCTCATCTTTCTCTCCTCCTCATCCCCTAGTGTCAATCTCATCCTGGTGTAATTGCTTGTTTTTTTGGTCGCCAGGCCAGTCCCCCCCCTCTCTCTCCCTGGCGTTGATTCATAGAGCTTGTAACTATGAAAGCTCCGAACAAAGCAGGTGACAGAAACACATCCCTAGACGGCTGACTTGTTGGCTCCCCACTGTCCCCACCCCGTCTGGACTTGAGGGACACAGGAGGAGGAGTAGTGGGTCTTCATTCAAGCATGTCGTCTGTACCATGTAGTGAGGGGGGGGGGACTTCTTCTAACCCTCCCTCATGCCCCCCTCCCCCCTCTAGTCCCCCAGCCCCCACAGCCCATCCGTGGTGACCTGGATACGTGCTCTCTCTGACACTTGAACTACTTAGCTGTGTCACCTTCAAAAGCCCCGACAGCGCCACCGCCACCCACCCTGCTTGTGCGTCAGCTGTAAAACGGCCTCACAAATCAAATACCCACAGGTTCATATCTCGAATTGTACGGAATCGGCACGTAAAAGGATGGCAAAGGATTCTGTTTGAAAGTAATTGATCTTGAAGTCCATGTGTTTGTCACAGTGTTGTCATTGTGCCGTCATGTTTGATTCAGTATAATTGACTGGGCTGGCTTATGCTTCTGTCCGATCCAGGTCCGACTGTCCACTGTGTCCAGGGTGACTCGTATTCACTCTAAATGCTTGTAGGTTCGGTGTTAAAGCAGTTCAGACAATGTTATGGTTGACTTGTGTAATTGATTGGTGGGGGCTGCATGTCGGTGTTAAGGTTACTTCCTCTAACTGCTGGTAAGTGGCGTCTGACCACTTCCCAGGCGACGGCCCTCTCCTCCCTGAAGTAGTGCCACTTAGAACCCCCCCCCCTCCTCTACCCAACACCGCAGGCTGTGCTGGCTGGGGGCATTGATCCACTGATCAATATATAGCTGCATCTGTAGTGTACACTACACTGAAGACATCATGCACATTTTGTTCACTCGAGAAATACTGCACCAAACAGTACCTAGTTAGACGTCAAATCGCCTGACTAGGATCTCTTCTGCAAAACATTTCAAAGTGAATGACAGATTTCTTGAGTGATCTGCGATTCATTCGGACTATGTTGAGGGAGTGTATATAGCGCCTACGGCATCTCAAAATGGACAAACCGTACTATTTTCTCGTTTTCCAAGGTCTTTTAAGTATGCGAGCACACTGTATGTGTATGTGTGTCTGTCTGTCTGTCTGTCGTTTTGTCCGTCTTGCGTTCTCTGACACTATATGTCTCTTATTCTTTATTTTCTCCCCATTCCATCTCTGTTGTGGCTTTTCCCTCATTCTCTGTAGGGAGGCCAACTCTCGTCTGGAGAAACGACATCAGAGCCTCCCTCCCATCGCTCCCCTTCTTTCTTCTCTATCTTATTCTCGCCGGAGCCTCCATCTTGTTTGGAATCACTGCAAATAATGCGGTGTGCCTCTCTCTGTCCTCACGACTCGCTGTTAAAGGAATCGGTCACTCGGAACACTCAAAACACATATTAAAACATGCATCAGCCTCTGTCCGGGGCCAAATCACGCTGTTCAAATGTTGTTCTTCCACCGGGAGTGCGGGGACAAGTGAAGAGATGGGATGTGCAACATTAACTTGATTCGCGGCGGCGGCGACTGAGCGACACCCCATAAACCTCAGCGGGCAGGCAGGCTGCTGCCTAGGCCCAGCAGACAGCACCTCACGGATAATGTGACACACGCTAGAGATGCCTCCTATAGCCCGCCACATACATAAGCGCAGACACACACACACACACACACACTCACATACACACTCGTTTTATGGTAATGTGTAAAAACATCACAGCAGTGAGTTATTGTCCCCTCCTGTCGGCCTCTCGGCTCTTAGCAGTTCAGCGTCGGGCATAATCCGTTAGCAGTGGCCAGTGGGTCTCTGTAAACAGGTAACCTCTGCTGTCCTAAATGTCAACCTCCCATACAGAGGGACTGGCGCCCTTCGCAGCACTTGTTCTATAGACTGTCCATAGTGTTTCCGACTAAAGTATTTATGACTATGGGTTTTAAATGGGTTCACTCTGATTTGTGGAGATTTGCTATTTGCTATGTTTCCTATTGTGTCATCACACTTCTCATGAAAGGAGTCGAATATGTGTTTCTATTTGCTATATAGCCTACCTGCCGTGTACTTCAGGAGATTAGGGAGATTTTGTATTTCATTTTAGAAATGTATTGCTACAGGTTTGTGCTTAAATACATTATGCGATCCACCCAGAGAGTGAGGGAAATAGAAAGACAGAAGGAGAGAGAAAGAGAGAGGGGAAGAGAGATGAGAGGAAGACAGAACGAGACTGAGAAAGACATGGACAGAGGGAAACAGTGGTAGGATACAGGCTTGACTCTGATAAACGAAGAGGCCTTCTCAAGGAGTGGACGACTGATACATCTCTCTGTGAGGGGGCTCTTCTCCTCTCCTCTGTCTGGAATGAAACCGGCATCGCTTGGCCACAGTCATCTACACTTATATTTCCCTCTGATGTTACGTGTCATCTGCGGGGAACGCACAAAGTATCATTCCCCCCCAACAATTTCCCATGCGGGGGGTTGTGTGAAGATGGGGGCTATTTTGTAAAGGCATATCAGTGGAGGATGGAGATGGACTGTTATTTGGCAGAGAGTGATGGGAGTAGGGATTATGAAGAACTGACCATTGGTCAGTTTCCTGACACACAGACATACTATCATTGGTTACACTAGTCACTGGGATACACAACGTCCCCGATCTTGATTAGGTGTAGTTGACGATGCTGTAGTTACAGTATGTTCACTGTGTATTAGTACACTGGTCATCATAGGTCCTTTTGTAGCTTTGCCGTCAAATGGTCAACCCACCTGGTAAAATAAGAGATAAATCAAATAGATTTATCGAAATGACGATGAGAAATAAATGATTGAGTTTAGTGTTGCGTGTGTGAAGCAAACCTGGGTCAGATTCTTTCAAATACCTTGTTCTCTGATTTACATTAAACCCGGTACAATGGAACCAAACACACCTGCCTAGAAAATATTTGACCCAGGTTTGGTGTGAGGGTGTGAGTGTGTGTGTGTGTGTGTGTGTGAGTGTGTGAGAGCGAGTGTCTCCTGTTCCTCTCCAAACCCTTTTCTCTGGATAGATTATGCATGTCTGAATCCTCTGAGCTGCCCTCAGCCTTAAACAATGCCATTTCTAACACCATTCCCATCGCCTTGGCAACTCCATAGCAACCTGTGGTCTGCCAGGGCATGGTGTGGATCAATTAGCACCATCTGACGTCTCACCACCTCTTGTCACCCATTTGAATATCTTGATATTCTGTCAGACTATTTTCTGAAGAAAAGTGTTTATTTTTTATTAACAAATTTGCACGCTAGATTATTTTTCATATCAAGTTAATGGAGTATTTATAGATAGATATTTTTTAATGTTATGCTCTGCTATTACGTCAACCTTGCCAGTGCCCTGCAGAACTTGATTTAAAGAGGAATAAAGGGAAAATAAAGAGACAACATGTCCCTGGACAATAGAATGAATGGACATTAAAAAGAAAGGAGGACCAAGGCATAAAAATGCCTTTATTTGTATGGCATGTTCAATGAAACAAACATGTCTAAATCTGACGTGTTTTGGCTGCATGGCTGTCAGGGAGTACAAAGACATGATAGTACAATGTTTTCTTTTGAACAAAGCATTTTCCCAACAACCCCGATTGAAGACACGGGGGCGGGGTTCCAGAATAGCCAATAGTCATTGGACAACACCTAGTATCTTTTTTCTACAAGAATGAATGGTCATTGGTGCTATAAGTATAGTCCTAATAACTAAAATGTCCACGGACGTCATACAGCTTTGCCATTAACGCTGCTCCATAATCTCTTGTGTTTTTTCCAGGTATCGTGTCCAAGTCGTTCGAGTGTCGTCTAAAGGGCCAGGGAGCCACGTTCGTGGAGGTTGACACAGCGTTTGACGGGGCCTTCCCGGTGCGGAGGGTGGGCTCCATGGAGGGTCTGGAGGGCCAGGAGGGTGTCCAGCAGGTGATTATCATCCAGGGCTACGGCGGTGGGGAGATGGCCTTCGACCAGGCCCTGGAAGAGTCAGCCGCCGCCACCCTGCGAGACCTGGCCATGGCGGGCCAGGTGGCCGAGGTGCTCCACATCACCGAGGACGGCCAGGTCATCTCCTCGGGGAGGGAGGTGTCTGCAGGCGGGGCCCATCACCTGGCCGGAGGCACCACCCAGTACGTCCTGCTGGAGTCCGGCGGGTCTGCAGCCGGAGGTGGAGGTCACGGGGGAGGGGCGACGCACCACCACATGGCGTCGGAGTCATCCACGGCTCTGGATGCCCTCCTCAGTGCCGTCAGCGAGATGGGCCAGCAGGAAGAGGACAGCCAAGAGGTCATGACCCAGGAAGTTGTGTCAGAGCTCGTGGAGCAAGAGGAGGAGATGGTGGTGAAGACGGAGGAGGAGGTGTGGGAGGAGCAGCAGGTGCAGGATGAGCAGGTGGTCCAGGAGGTTCTGCAGTTTGCAGCCAGCCATCTGATGAAGGAGGGGCTGACGCAGGTGATCATCAACGATGAAGGGACCCACTACATCGTGACGGAGCTGGATGACAACACCCTCCAGGTGGAGGGGACCATGTACACCCAGCACCAGGGAGGGGAGGACGACCAGCAGAGCGAGGAGGTTTCAGAGGGCCAGGCTGGGGAGAGGATGGTCTACTACCTGGATGGAGCGCCACACAATGTGGTTCTGGAGAAGGTGGAGGTGGACTAGTCGGTGACTGTGGCGAGAATCTCAACTGGATTTCCTTGATTCCTCGAGTCCTCTCCTCACCTCCTTCTCAAACCCTGTTGGATAAGACGTTATAGGGGAGTGACCTCTGTCTGACCTTTTCATCCATTGGGTTGGAGAAGGAGGCGAGGGGAAGGATGCAATAAATCAAGGAAATGCAGTTGAGACCTTCCCTGTGTGAAGACCAAATGTCCAGCTTAAAGCCCCAAAGAGTCTTCCTCTTTGTCTCTTTCATTGAAAATGTCATGTTTTTTGTTTTTTACATAGCTTTGTCTCCGTTTTGCAACGATCAACTCAGGATAACATTCACATCTATAGAGTTCTAGTGAGGTGCAAAGTCTTTGGTGCTAACATTATTTAACATTTGCATCATTTTATGGCCAACGCCAGAATTACCACTTGTTTTTGGAGTCATGACTGGAAGACTGGAAATACTGTACATAGGCTATTTTCAATTGCAAAAATAATAACGGGAAATAATAACGGGAAATGTTCCCGTTATCTAAAGAAAGACTTACAATCTTTAAGTTGCGTGGTTTGGTTTTGTTGAAAGTTGGAGAATAATAGCAGCTTTATTTTTCAATTTGATATGGTTTTACTAAAAGGACATTTCCACCCAAAAACGATATTTTGGTATTTGTTTAATTTGTCCATTGTTGGTTTTGCATGTCAGCAATCCATTTTCAACATATATCATTTTCAAAATACAGAAATACAGCCGGTATGATGCAAAAGGCAGCATCATTTAGCATCATACCAGCTGTATTTCTATGTTTTGAAAGTTATATATCTTGAAAACTTGTTTGCTGACATGCAAAACCTTTCTGTACTATATCAACAATGGACTAATGAAACAAATACCAAAATATTGTTTTTGGGTGGAGTTTTCCTTTAAGTAGTGAATTAGTTTGCATTTGTAAGTTAAAATAATATTTTTTTGTTTGTTTATTTAAAAAGGTACATTAATAGGTCTGTTTTGATAACAGACACCTTGCTATCATACCTTGCTGAATCTAGGACCAATAGCATTTTGGACATCGAAAATATCCAGGCTGCTGATTGGTCTAAATCCAGGGGCAGTCCACTGATTGGCTTTGTTTTTCAGCAATTCCTAAATATGGTCAGAATGCTGATTGGTCTGAATCCAGAGGCAGTCCACCTGTTTTTCAGGATGTTCTCAAAATGTCACGGTGCTGACATTGTTTCGCATCATTAATAAGTTCTCTCATAGGGAGTGTCCTTTGACCGACAAAATAGGACAAATGAATTTGTCGCAGAAACATGCTTTGGCAGAATAGAATAATAAATGACAGAACATTTAGTGAGTTTCTGATCATCATAATCCAATTAAAGTTAATAAGTATTTTTCTCCATTGGTTTTCCTGCTCTGAGTTATTGTAAATATATGTTTCTGTAGATGAAATTGTAATGAGACTTGCGTTTGACTCATGACAATAAAGCTCCATCTTCATTTGGAGGGTTGCTAGTTCACCACACGTTTTCTATGACAGTGATACAATCTCCTATTCACATCAACCACGTGAACTTCCACGCGTCAACTGACATTGGAGCTTTGACCAAGTGTGTTTCCAATCACCATCATCATGATCATCACCGTTGTCATTATCACCGTCACTACAGTCATCATGGTCACCATCATCCTAATCATAAATCCGCCTCTCCCTCGGCCAGCCCCCTATTCTCTCCCTCCATTGTGTTGAACAGACACATTCTTTCTCCCTACAGTATTCAAGAGCTGGAAGAGGGAATCAATATTCACGTCGGGCCGTAGTACAGCCTGGGCTCTGATTGAGTGAGTGGGAGCCCAGCGTGACGGCTATGAACACAATGACGAAGACTGGCTTTCACACAGGGGCCATCGGGAGATCATCCGTTTAATGTAACACAGCCAGGTGTGTGTGTGTGTGTGTGTGTGTGTGTCAGCGAGAGAGAGAGAGTTGTGGGCTGGCTGAGAAGTGGATTACAGCTGGATTGAGTGAGTGAAGTGAGATGAGCAGAAGAGCAGCAGCAGAGAACCCCCCCCATAACCACTGTTGGAAGGTGAGCCTGTAATTTCACATGGCATACTGTATGTCTCTCTGCTACACAGAACTATAGCAGCCCTGCCTCAGCTAAAACCTGCAATCCTAGCTGTCTCCTTTCACGCTTTCTCCTCCCAGTTAACACACAGTTAACACAATTATATGACGTGAAGCATCACGGTGTGTGGGTTTCTAGGTGTGTATCACGGTGTGTGGGTTTCTAGGTGTGTATCGCTGTGCGTGTGTGGTGTGTACGTGCAATATGTTTGTGTATGTGCATGCGCGCGCCGTGTGTCTCACTCTCTCCACCCTGTGCGGCTTCCTAATCAGAGACGGGTGGCTCATTATTAGCTACAGCAGGCCGTGCGTGTGACATGGAAGAGGGAGAAATTAGCAGCTGTCACCGAGTGATGAGTTCATTTCCTGACAGGCCCGGTTTGCCTGAGTCCGTTGGAGACGACAGGCAGACGGCTGATGGAAACCTGCCGCTGCAGCTTAATTGGCGAGCCGGAAAAGGGCAGAGGGCCGGTGGAGGGGAAGGGGGGTGGAGGGGCGGCTATCCTCCCTCTCCTTCCATCACTCTGTGGGGGCAGACGGGAGAGCGAGAGGAGAGGGACAGGGGGTTGGGATCTCTCTGAGTATGATAAATATGGCAATTCTGTTCAGTTCACCGTCTATAGAAAACATATCAGCCCGTGCATCATTTTCTTAATGTCTCTGCTATTCGTTTTGCCGCCCCTTTGGCAGTATTAGCATTCTCGCTGATACTGATACACTCTGGTTGTGTGTTGTGTCCTGGGGACAGCGTGCAGGTACAATTCTATTAGAGGGACCTGTTTGTTTTGTGGTCTACTTTCTATGTTATGTGGTCTTGTTCCTGGAACGTGAGGGCAGTTGAAGAGATGTACAGTCAATTCTGTATTTTCTAGTCGTTGTTTGTGTCAATGCTCTAACAGAACTGCAGTGTCTTGAGTATGTGAAAGCTTATATAATGCGGCCGCAACAAGATCAGGAGTGGTTCGTCTCTTTAAGGAATGATTGGGCCTTCCATTTCTCTCTCTCTCCCCCGTATCCCTGTCTTTGTTCACACTAATCCAGCGCTAGCAACCCCCCCCCCCCTCTCCTGCCATAGACTCACTGCCACACCTACCTCAGCGCCTGACAAACATTGACAGCCCCACTCCATTCCTGAGCCACTCATAGCAGGCGTTCCCCCCACAGAACCCCCCCCCCCCCCCAACACACACAGCGAAATGCACAAATACACACACACAGCACACACGCACCCCTGAAAACACTTCAGGCCCACAGACATGCGGGCTCTCAACACTTCATTAAGAGAAGCAGTGATTGAAAAATGATCCGATTAGCTCACTATGAAGAGCGGGGTGACCGAAATAACTGTCATTTCAACCTTGAATGAGAAACAACTGTAAGTGCTTTTAATTAGACACACAACACAGAGGGAGAGAGAGAGAGAGCATTTCCCCTCCTTCCCCAGCAGGAGATGTTTAAAAAATAAATAAAAAACAGCTTTAAGAAAACTTTGTTGAAGTAAAAGAGTGGCAAAACCTCCTTTTAAGAAATGTTTTTCCATTTAGATTTACAATATTTAATATAGATCTCTAGAGAGAGAATTTTTGGGGGGATGTTTTACATCTCTCCGTTTAAATGACGTCATTTCACATCCTTAGTTGTCATTTGCTGCTGCTGCCATTTTAGAGAGAAAGATACACACTTAAAGACATCATGCTACCCCTGAAACAGAATACATCCACTGTCAAGAGAGAGCTAACACTGTATTCTCTTTCAAAAGCTATTGGGGTATTATTTCCCCATATGGAGGATAATTGAGGTTACTACTATTGTACTTTAAACTAACAAAAATGAATGGTTAGGACATTTCATGTTCGTTCAAGGTTCTCTATGCATCCCTATTCCCTACACATTATAAGGCCCTACATAATCAAAAAAGGTACTTGGTCCTATGTGGTTCAGTTGGTAGAGCGTAGGACTTTCAACACTGGGATTATGGATTCGATTCCCAATATGTCAAATATGTAATCATATGACTATAAATTGCTTTGGATGAAAACATCTCCTCAATGGTATATAATAAATGTTTAGAGGGTTCACTGAAAAACGTAACTCCCCTCGTGCTGAAAAAATACATGTGTAGAATCATGAATACAACGGTACAATGTTGGGTGTATAAAACAAAAATATTGTCAGCTGTTTTTCGATTGAAATAGGCTTTAACACAATAATTAGAGATGTTTTTTATTTTATTCTAGATGTCTAGTTTTTAAAATGTCTCTTGCTCTTCTTTCTAAATGTTTGCAGTACACTAGAATGGATGCTGCTCTTCCATGAGGGAACCGGGACTCATCAAACCCTACTACATTCCCCTCCCAATCGGTCCCTCTCACGTCTTCTGCACTCCCCTCCTTATGTGGGACATGAGACGGGGGGTGGGGAGAGGACATGAGACGGGGGGTGGGGAGAGGACATGAGACGGGGGGTGGGGAGAGGACATGAGACGGGGGGTGGGGAGAGGACATGAGACGGGGGGGGTGGGGAGAGTACATGAGACGGGGGGGTGGGGAGAGGACATGAGACGGGGGGGTGGGGAGAGGACATGAGACGGGGGGGTGGGGAGAGGACATGAGACGGGGGGTGGGGAGAGGACATGAGACGGGGGGTGGGGAGAGGACATGAGACGGGGGGTGGGGAGAGGACATGAGACGGGGGGTGGGGAGAGGACATGAGACGGGGGGGTGGGGAGAGGACATGAGACGGGGGGGGGTGGGGAGAGTACATGAGACGGGGGGTGGGGAGAGGACATGAGACGGGGGGGTGGGGAGAGGACATGAGACGGGGGGGTGGGGAGAGGACATGAGACGGGGGGTGGGGAGAGGACATGAGACGGGGGGTGGGGAGAGGACATGAGACGGGGGGTGGGGAGAGGACATGAGACGGGGGGTGGGGAGAGGACATGAGACGGGGGGGGTGGGGAGAGGACATGAGACGGGGGGTGGGGAGAGGACATGAGACGGGGGGTGGGGAGAGGACATGAGACGGGGGGTGGGGAGAGGACATGAGACGGGGGGTGGGGAGAGTACATGAGACGGGGGGTGGGGAGAGTACATGAGACGGGGGGTGGGGAGAGGACATGAGACGGGGGGTGGGGAGAGGACATGAGACGGGGGGGTGGGGAGAGGCCATGAGACGGGGGGTGGGGAGAGGACATGAGACGGGGGTGGGGAGAGGACATGAGACGGGGGGTGGGGAGAGGACATGAGACGGGGGGTGGGGAGAGGACATGAGACGGGGGGTGGGGAGAGGACATGAGACGGGGGGTGGGGAGAGGACATGAGACGGGGGGGTGGGGAGAGGACATGAGACGGGGGGTGGGGAGAGGACATGAGACGGGGGGTGGGGAGAGGACATGAGACGGGGGGTGGGGAGAGGACATGAGACGGGGGGTGGGGAGAGGACATGAGACGGGGGGTGGGGAGAGGACATGAGACGGGGGGGTGGGGAGAGGACATGAGACGGGGGGTGGGGAGAGGACATGAGACGGGGGGTGGGGAGAGGACATGAGACGGGGGGTGGGGAGAGGACATGAGACGGGGGGTGGGGAGAGGACATGAGACGGGGGGTGGGGAGAGGACATGAGACGGGGGGTGGGGAGAGGACATGAGACGGAGACGGAGGCACGCGAGGCTCCCAGTTCCACCTAGTGAGCAAAATTTGTTTTCTTTTCAAACCCCCCCCAAAAAATACATATTTCAAAGTCTTGTGCTCCCAGTCCCCGCATCTCCCTGAGTGAGCTCACTTAGAGGGTAGACTTTTAGTTTTGTTGATATTGGACTAGATGTGATATGACTGACTGTGACTTTATACTAGACCTGTGCCTAAGCTGTTGACTCTCCAGCAATGGGTGGTGTTTGTGTCATTCAAAGACTCATAATACACACTAATTCCCTCATTACCAAAGATTTGGTTATTTACCCTAAACCTGCTTGTTGGTTTGGCCTTTAAAATATAAATATAATTATAATTTTTTTTGTTTATTGATCTTAAACTTATCTGATCTGGTTATAAATCCATTGGCTCTGGATAAGGCTGAAGTTTTGTGTAAGACTTAAATAATTGCAGACGTTTCATCCCCAGCCGTCTTCTTTAAACGGCACAGTGAATTGAGCTCAGATTTGTGAAGTGTAACCCTTAGTGGCCCCTGGTGGCCCCTGCCTTGCTGTAACAAGCGTGGGGGGCCCCTGTGGTAAGTGTTCTCAGGGGACCTCGGCTCTGATCTAGCTCTCCCTGGGGCCCAGTTAATTTCAGCTGCACTGAGAGTCTCTCGATATTCACCACTGCTCTCCTCTTCGTCCTCCCCTCCTTCCCCTGTTCTTTCCCCTCCTTCTTCCCACTCCTATTCATCCTCATAAAACTCTGCACTGTCCTCAAAAAGGTATACCGCCATGTGGAATCAGCTGGTCTCATTACAGGCAGGTAGAGCGAGCGGTGATCGGCGAGTCAGTGACAGAGAGTCAGTGACAGAGATGAGGCGCAGAGGCACCAAGCAAGTATAGGCCCAGGGAAGGAGGGCTCCCTCCCGCCAACCTGCCTCTACCCCCACCTCCCTCTCACCCTTCCCCTCCAGCCCCCCCATTCCTGCCCTGCGGCTCAGCTGAGGAGGGGGGGGGGGGGGGGGGCAGTGGGGGCGCACAGATCATGCCGGGCGGCTCCACAGGAGTGATAAGAGCGAATAAGCTGTCAGCGTCGGCGTCGGATGGGCCTTATTGTTCATATTTAGATGGAGGAACAATGGCGGCGTGTCAGGCGCCCATAGTTCATAATCTGCTGATGCTGACCAAGTGTCAGTGTGATCCATGAGCGTTGTGGCTCCTGAATCCTTAAGCAATCCCCCGTAGGAATGTCATGGGGGAAGAGTACAAATGGGACAGCGTCTGCTGGACTATAGATAGGTGTAGAAGAAGTGAGGGAACGTGGGGTGAAAAGAAAAGAAAAAGAGACATTTTTTTTATTTTAAAGAGAGAAAATGAAAGGGAGTGTAGGGATGAAAGGACCTTTCCTGATGATGGAGAGAAGTTTCCCATGTTTTTTCAAAGGGAGTCAAATTTTTTAAGCTTTTAATTGTGAGTGTGGGGGGAGCGCGCGAGGGGGGGAGGGGGGGCTTGCTTCAGAGAAAGGCAAGAGCCAGACACCTGCGTGGAGAGAGAGATGGATGGGAGAGATGGCGAGAGTGAGATGAAGAGGAAGGCAGAGAAAAGAGGAGAACGAGGGACAGATTGCGGGGGGCCCTTGGCTGTAGCGCTCACAGCTGCAGGTGAGAGAGAGGAGAATGGATGTCAGATTAGAGAGGGGGCCCTCAAGAGATCCTCACCCCACAATGAGAGCAGAGACACTGAGAGACAGGGAGACCACTGGAGCTCACACAGCTATTAACCTGAAGAGCCACACCACACTCGCTGCTAAGTAACCGCACACTCTCTAAACTGTTTCAGAACTAAACTGGCTGACAACGCTCGAGTGAGTGGATGCACACGCCTGTGTCACTTGTTTGTTGGCGTTTTTAAATGTGTCACATTGAAAATGCCCCCCTCCAGGCATTCTTCATTTACTGTCAAAACCATTAGACATGCAGGGGGAGGAAAAGAAGAGATGGTATCAGTTACGCATGAGCTACAATAATTAGCCCCCGTCCCTGTGTGTGTGTGTGTGTGTGTGTGTGTGTGTGTGTGTGTGTGTGTGTGTGTGTGTGTGTGTGTGTGTGTGTGTGTGTGTGTGTGTGTGTGTGTGTGTGTGTGTGTGTGTGTGTGTGTGTGTGTGTGTGTGTGTCAGTGTGTGTGTGTATATACAGTATGAGGGAGATAGATGTGTGTTTGTGTGTGTGTGTTTGAATGTAATATACACAATACATATAATAAAACGATAGGCAAACAGGAATAAACTTTGTCAGCTTTTTTGTAAATTCTCTAAATTATGAATGATCTCTTAGGAGTCATACTTGTAATATGTGCTATGCTAATGGTGCCATTAATTTTTAGATGACATGGTTGTAAGAGAGGCGCCATGTCATGCCATCCTGATTACCCACATGGATCCTGAACTGCCCATCCACCACCCCTCTGCGTCCCATGTCAGTCCCCTCGCAGTTCCCCTCTCCCCCCACCGAGGCCTGGTGGTGTGTGTGTGGCAGGCCAGCTTAGGCACGGGTCATGTGATTTCAGCCTTTTGTTGATACTTATTGAACTGATTAAAAACAAATCCCACGATAGCAACCACTTTTACTGTCATTAATATTTATTCAATTTCTTAAAGGGAAACTGTTTCCTTACTAGGATATGAGCAATGGATCACCACCCCTTGTCTCACTGGGGCTGTGTCGCAAATGGCACCTTATTCCCTTTATAGTGCACTACTTTTGACCATGGCACAAAGTAGTGCACTATAAAGGGAATAGGGTTCCATTTGGGAATTGTCTTAGATCTTTACCCATCAGGCTCTGGGCTCCCGGTTGTTGCATTTACCCTGTGTTCCGCGAGCCGCAGTGTTCCACGGCTCTGTTCCGTGTCAAGTGCAGTGGGTCGACGTCCAAGACAAACACAACATTCTGCCAGAGTCTCCCTGCTCCCTGACAGCCACGGGAAGAGAGAGAACGGGAGAGAGAGAGGCCGGTCCTCTGCATCTTAAACGCCATTGGCATCACTCCGAGTTAAGCCAGTCCTCCGCACGCCGCTCCGCCTCGCTCCCCAAGGCCACGGCTCTGCCCTGTAATCAGTTTGAGTATCTCGTTACAACCCCCCCCCTACACACAAACACACCCCACCTTCTACCCCAACGCGAACCCACCACCTAAGCACCCTCCACCCCCCACGGCCCACTCCTACCCTTCAAGTTAGGGCTATTGACAAACATATAGACCCCAATAATACCGCTGGTGTTTTCCAGGCTCATGTGCCTGTCTTTGTGCTTACTTCCTTTAGGATTCTGTCAAGTTCTTCAGCTACATCACAGTGCTCTCCTTTGTCTCCACATTTCTAAAGAGAATCCACACCCCCACTGTGGTGTTGCATCAGTCCATCGGTAAATATCGGCCTAGAAACACATGACCTGTTCAACCTTCACCAAATGACGTTACAAGAGTACATTTTCAACAACGATGTCGGTGTCACCTCGCACTTCGCCGAGGCCTTGATAACGGAAGCATGATTGAAGCAGGGCCATGTGTTAAATGTGACGATGTGTCAAACGTAAAAGGGACACTTTATCTAACACGCAGGCAGAAATAGAAAGAAGAGAAAATGGAGCGTGACTCAAATCTGTCGCTGAATACTAACATGTTACATCTGAGCTATACAACAGGAGCCTTATGCAGAAGCCGCCACACACAGGAAACTGATGGAAGGAACCAGATCCATTCCGGGTGATGTCACATTCTGGATCGTACTGTAACTGACCTTGCTCCGCTAACGTACAGGAATATAAAAATAAGTATCGACAGTCTTTATACTCCCAATGGTGGATGATGGCAACACGTAGGAACCATTGCTTCAACCCTCAGAGACAGAGAGAAGGTCTTGCCTCAGCCGGGCGTGGCTGGCAGCCGAGGCCTCAGGCATCAGTGTGTGTGATTGGGATCAGTGTATGGGCCCAGGAAAGATCCTAGTGGAAAAACAGCCAGTGACCTTAGCCTAATGTGGTAGGCAGCCGCTCTGGGGGTCAGGTGTACGGTGTACAATTTAAGACACCCTCAGGGCTGACAATTGACTCAAGAAGGGATGAGGCTTAAAGCTTACGTACATTTCATCCCTGCATCCTAAAACGTGCATCGTACACGTGGAGGGCTCTGACTCCAGGACATAGCAACGCATGCATCAGACTACAAACCCCCTAGTCCTCCTCTTTCAGACCACTATAGAGACCACACCAAGGAGATGGGCTCGGGCCTAGTTAAGTAATACGTTTAATTCGGTTGTAAATTATGTTCGCTACACGCGTCTTCCACGTAAACATTTCAATGGCTCTGTGAAGAATTGAATCGTCAATCAAAAGTATTCTCCACACCGATAGGATTGGTCTGAGCAATGACCTGCACCGAATCACTGATCTACAAATCACCTCGCATCCCTAAAAAACTGCTCATCAAAGTGCTGAAGCTCAGAGAATCTGACATGCTCAGGCCTATATCCTTTCCGGACGCGAGGAGGGCCTTCTATCTCCTTTTGAGAACACAAACAAACTCCTCCACACTCCTGTCAAGTCACCCAGAACAGCGTCAGCAGCGAGATACAGTACTTTTAATTGACAATTCAATTATGTACAGAACCATTGAAATGTTTACTTGAAAGAAGCGTGCAGCGAACATAATGTATTGCTTAATTGAGTTGAGTGTGTGAATGAAGAGTGGCAAGACGTGTATTTGCAGAGTGCTGCAGGTAATTAGGCGCTACTAAGTTGGGCTCTGTCAAGTTGAGAGTCTCACAATGCTTATATATGCCAGAGCTGGGCCCCACATAACCAAGCTGTTTCTATTTGTGAGGAACGCACCTGTGGAGAATTCTTTTGGGGAGTGATGTCTTGGATGGCTCACAACGTGTAGCTTACATATGCAACACAAAGGCACACACACGCACGCACACACAAATAAAGACACACACACACACAGTCGATTAGTGTGCTAAAAGCAACTTGTACTCAAGCTGAAAAACATGTCTGTTAGAAATCACTCAATCCTGACGAGAAGTATAATCACATTACCTGAGCAATTAGCGTGTTGTTGTGTCTACGCCCATGTAATATACCTGTAGGCTCTAGAATGACTTAACAACGTAATTGTTTATCGTGTGTAGGTTGCACTTAGGAGGAATGATATTGCTGGATTGTGAACTACATATTACAGAGGACATTGGGGGTCACGCCGAAGCATCATACATAGGCTACACTGCTAACCCAACCATTTCCTCATTATAGGTTGTGCCCTGACCCTTGACCTTGGTCTAACCTTGTGAAACACAAAGGGGACTTCAGAACACAACACACTTTAATTAATAACACTTAAAAAAGTTGTCTTTTATTTCTTTTAGCTGGAAGATCAGCTTTAATATTGCAGATAGATTGTGGCTTCCGTCAATGTAATTGTCTGCAACATTCCCAATTCCCCATATATATATATTTTCCTGTATTATTTTCCCGTAACCCTACCACCCCTCCCGTAATTGGAGTAAAATAATGGACAGCCACACTTAGGCTTCTACTTCCAGCTTATACATACTATATACATTTTATGGCAACAGTATATTTTACAATAGTTATCTTTTGTTTGTTTTTAGTCCCATCCTTCAGCTACTCTAAACCCCTCTCATCTATCTCTGAACACCATCCAGTTTTCATTTCTATTTGCCATCTATTTTTCAACTGTGCTGTTTCACAAAAGTTCTGAACCTATATACATTTTATGGACACAGTATATTTTACATGAGTTATCTAGTCCCACCCTTCAGCTCCACTCATCTACACTATATATACCAAAGTGTGTGTGGACACCCTTTCAAATTAGTGGATTTGACTATTTCAGCCACACCCATTGCTGACAGGTGTATAAAATCGAGCACACAGCCATGCAATCTCCATAGACCAACACTGGCAGTAGAATGGCCTTAATGAAGAGCTCAGTGACTTTCAACGTGGCAGCTGCCCCGGCCAACTGTAAGTGCTGTTGTTGTGAAGTGGAAACGTCTAGGAGCGACAACGACTCAGCCGCACAAGCTCACAGAACAGGACCGCTGAGTGCTGAAGTGCATTGCGAGTAAAAATCGTCTGTCTTCGCATGCAACACTCCAAACTGCCTCTGGAAGCACAAGAACTGTTCGTCGGGAGATTCATGAAATGGTTTTCCATGAATGCCAGAATCTGGATTTAGTTAATGCCAGGAGAACGCTACCTGCCCCAATGCATAGTGCCAACAGTAAAGTTTGGTGGAGGAGGAATAATGGTCTGGGGCTGTTTTTCATGGTTCGGGCTAGGCCTCTTAGTTCCAGTGAAGGGAAATCTTAACGCTACAGCATACAATGACATTCTAGACGATTCTGTGCTTCCAACTTTGTGGCAACAGTTTGGGGAAGGCCCTTTCCTGTATTAGCATTACAATGCCCCCGTGCACAAAGCGGGGTCCATACAGAAATGGTTTTCGAGATCGGTGCGGAAAAACTTGACTAGCTTGCACAGAGTCCTGACCTCAACCCATCGAACAACTTTGGGATGACTTGGAACGCTGACTGCGAGCCAGGCCTAATCGCCCACCCGACCTCACTAATGCTCGTGGCTGAATGGAAGCGAGTCCCTGCAGCAATGGGGGGACCTGCCCAGGGACTGCGGTTGAAAATTAGCCGGCTGGCTAAAACCGGCACTTTTACTGAAACGTTGATTAATGTGCACTGTCCCTGTAAAAATAAAAATAAACTCAAACTCAAACTCAACTCAATGCTCCAACATGTAGAGGAACGCCTTCCCAGAAGGGTGCATGGTCGGAACTAGAAGCACAAGCATTTCGCTACACTCGTATTAACATCTGCTAACCATGTGTATGTGACAAATACAATTTGATTTGATTTGATTTGAACAGGTGTCCACATACTTTTGGTCATGTAGTGTATCTCTGAACACCATCCAGTTTTGATTTCTATTTGCCATATAATTGTGCTGTGATGTTTCACAAAAGTTCTGAAACGTTCTATTCTCATAGTTTCTACAGATTGTAAATTAAATATTTTTTTTTGCTAAGAGTATTATGTTATTGATCGATTGACTACGATTTTTTTAAAGTCAGCTCCAGGTAAATGTTGCAATTCTTCAGCCATTCCTGAACCTGCGCCCAAAATAGACAGTACCAAAGCAAATGATCTAATGATTCTGTCTCTTCACAGCAAAATCTGCACAGCTGGGATGGTTGTATCCCCCATATACAGTATATAACTTTCTATTGGTTGAAATAATTTTTTTGAATAATTTACATTTAAAAACTCAAAGTTTTTAATCCAGTGTTGTTTTGTGTATCAGTTCATAAACCATGTACCATGGAATCGGTACATTGAAAATCTCCTCAACTATTTTGCAATTTAGATGGCACAGCTGTACATTTTTTGGTCCTTAAATGAAACTGGTATCCTTCTTATTTAACACAAATGTTCTCAATTTCCATTGAGGCGGTGTGTCCTAGTAGGAAGTCCACTGTGTGCAACTCACCCTACACTAACATAAATAACATGTCTACTTCTGCTAAGCTTCCCAGTAAAAAAACGTTATATTTTAGCACCTGGCTACGCAGACGCTCGTTGACGCACCCGAGCAACTTGGATGAAATGATTGAATAACATGTATGTGTACATTTATTTTGCAATGCTCGCGCACGTAACACGAGCGGTGTGGTCAGCATGTCACGAGGAGCAACCAGACGCTGCACTTGACACATTTATGCAATTGCTTATTCCTGTTACTAATAAGCATGCTGTTAAATCCCCGTGGATTGACGAGGAATTAAAAAACTGTATGGTTGAGAGGGATGAGGCAAAATTAATGGCAAATAAGTCTGGCTGCACAACCAATTGGCGAACGTGCTGCAAATTGAGAAATCTGGTGACAAAACTGAATAAAAAGAAGACAAAACTATAATATGAAGCAAAGATAAATGACATAAAGAACGATAGTAAAAAGCTTTGGAGCTCCTTCAACGAAATTTGAGGCAAAAAGGCAAACTCAGCACCATCATTCATTGAATCAGATGGCTCATTCATCACAAAACCTACTGATATTGCCAACCACTTTAATGATTTTTTTATCGACAAGATTAGCAAATGTAGGCATGACATGCAGGCAACAAATGCTGACACTGCACATCCAAGTATAACTGATCAAATTATGATAGACAAGCATTGTCATTTTAAATTCCGTAAAGTGAGTGTGGAAGAAGCAAAAATGTTTTTGTTGTCTATCAACAATGACAAGCTACCAGGGTCTGACAACTTGGATGGAACATTTTTGAGGATAGTAGCAGATGATATTGCCACTCCTATTTGCCATATCTTCAAACTAAGCCTACTAGAAAGGGTGTGCCCTCAGGCCTGAAGGGAAGCCAAAGTAATTCCACTATCCAAGAATAGTAAAGCCCCCTTTACTGGCTCAAATAGCGGACCAATCAGCCCGTTGCCAACCGTTAGTAAACTTTGGGAAAAAATTATGTTTGACCAGATACAATGCTATTTTACTGTAAAAAAATAACCTTTAGAGCATTGGGCCAGTATGCTGGATCGAATCCTGGAGCTGACAAGGTAAAAATATGTAATTCTGCCCCGGGCGCCGAAGACGTGGATCTCGATTATGGCAGCCCCCCGCACCTCTCTGATCCAGAGGGGTTGGGTTAAATGCCGAAGACACATTTCAGTTGAATGCATTCAGTTGTATAACTGACTAGGTATCCCCCTTTCCCCAGAAGGTGTTCTTTAATGGAAGCCTCTCCAACATAATCCAGGTAGAATCAGGAATTCCCCAGGGCAGCTGTCTAGGCCCCTTTACTTTTTTCAATCTTTACTGATGACATGCCACTGACCTTGAGTAAAGCCAGTGTGTCTATGTATGCGATGACTCAACACTATACACGTCAGCTACCACAGCGAGTTAAATTACTGCAACACTTAATAAAGAGCTGCAGTTATTTCAGAATGGATGGCAAGGAATAAATTAAACTAAACCCTAAACCTCAAGTAAATCTTGTAATAAATTATGTGGAAATTTAGCAAGTTGAGGTGACTAAACTGCTAGGAGTAACCCTGGATTGTAAATTGTCATGATCAAAACATGTTGATACAACAGTAGCTAAGACGGGGAGAAGTCTGTCCATAATAAAGCGCTGTTCTACCTTCTTAACAGCACTATCAACAAGGCAGCTCCTACAGGCTCTAGGTTTGTCGCACCTGGACTACTGTTCATTCGTGTGGTCAGGTGCCACAAAGAGGGACCTCGCAAAATTACAATTGGCTTAAATGTACACGGAAAGCTAACATAATAATATGCATGTAAATCTCTCACGGCTCAAAGTGGAGGAGAAGATTGACTTCCTCACTACTTGTTTTTGTAAGAAGTGTTGACATGCGGAATACACCGAGCTGTCTGTTTAAACTACTAGCACACAGCTCAGACACCCATACATACCCCACAAGACATGCCACCAAACGTCTCTTCACAATCCTCAAGTCCAGAAAAGACTATGGGAGGCGCACAGTCCTACATAGAGCCATGGCTACATGGAACTCTATTCCACATCAGGTAACTGATGCAAGCAGTAGAATCAGATTGAAAAAAAACGAATACAAATACACCTTATGGAACAGTGGGGACTGTGAAGAGACACACATACACATGATAAGACACGCACTCTACACACACGTACACATGGATGTTGTATTGTAAATATGTGACAGTGGAGTAGTGGCCTGAGGGAACACATTAAATGTATTGGGTAAAGTGTTATGAAATATAATGTTGTAATATTTTTTATTGTGTATAACTTCCTTAATGTTGCTGGGGATCTAATGTAGAGTCTTAATAAATACAAATACAAATGGTCTCTAAAGGCACATTTAAAAGTGTCCCATACAATAAGGGGATCTGCTGTACCTATATTATGTCGTAAAAAGTCAGTTAGAAATGATTCTGTCCTGGTTAAAAAGCAGTTGTCATCCAATAGGCTTTGATTCAATTTCCAATATTCTCGCCCACGTGGAAACTCTGTAAGATTAATGTATATGCCAATTATTTGATGCTCCGACCGCATTCTGTCCCCTATCAACATTTTAAAACTTTTGGTGCCAGCGAGAATGACATCAGAAAGTAGTCATGACGACTAGCTTGATTGAGCCTCTGCCATGGTCAGGATTTTTAAGCGCCCATATATCCACTAGTTCCAATATATCTCTGATATTCCTGATTTCCTTAAGTGCATAAGGGTGATAGTTTGTAGTGTGATTTCCTATACGTTCCATTTGAGGTGTTTAAAACCGTATTATAATCTTTAAAAAGTATCTACAACTACTGCATCGATGGGCCAGATCTTTAAAAAAGTTAACTGAAAAGATATGATTAAAAAAAGTACAAGTCTGAGCATTAACTAAAGTGCTACCATAAAACCACTGAAAAGTATAATTAAAATAGCTGTAAACGGATAATTAAGCAACATGAGGAAGTAAAGCCCTTTTTTTTTACACATTTTGTCTAGTAATATTTTAGTTAACTCTATAATATTACTAAATAAAATCTGAAATGTATTTTATTCAAACAAGTCTCATCACAAAGAAATTGAACTTTGAATTGAAGAAAGCTCCCACAACCGCAAGGGAACGTTTTGCCACTCGTTTTAAAGATGGAGGACTAAGCACAAAATCAACACAGCGACGGTATGGCTACTCTCCATAGACTAATTACCGCGCCTCACTCTGTGGCACTCTCGCCGCTCTCCCTTTCTCTCGTTTAACACTAATCTCAAAAAGAAACTGCTTTCTTCTTTAACACGCACATATTTTAGATGAATATCTGCATCTCTGTAGAGAAGAGTGGGCCTGATTTTAAAGCGGTCACTGGTGGCAATGAAAAGTGCCTGTAGTGTGGTGACACACCTTTTGGGGCCCGCTTTTAAGTGTCCTTAAATAAGATGATAAGGGTGACGGGCGAAAACGAGTGGACTTTGTCTGCTGGTGTTAGCGACGTGGCGATATATTTGAGGAGGGCTAGTGAGGCAGTAATGAGACAGGGTTGCCTTTCTCTAACCAGCCTAATTAATCCCACATTTTCAGAGCAGTATAATGACTGCTCACCAACCGACGGGCAACGCTTTTTTTTGTAGGGATAGAGAGATGTTGAGAGGGAGAGTCTCTCAACTCTATCCCTCCCTATCTGTTCCTTTCCGTCTCGTTCTGTTCCCTCTCTTACTCCTATCTTCTCCTCTCTTTTCTCCTCCCGCCCTTTTTTCTCTTTCTATCTCTGTGCACTCTCTTTTTGCTCTCTCTCCTCCTCTCCTTTCTTCCCCCGCCCCTCTCTTTTTCGCTTTCTCTCATTCTCTCGCTCTATTTCCCTCTCCTTTCTTTTTTTCTCCCTCCGCCCCTCTCTCTCTCCCTCCCTCTCTCTCTGCCCCGCCTCACTCCTCAGTGCAATTTATTACATCTGTATCCAGAGTCAACCAAAACCTCCCAGTATGGAACTATCTGTCATCTCTACATTATCAGAATAACACACTGCCTCCGTGTTGTGCTACAGGGGCTCTGGCAAATTACTATTTTTATGGGACATGATAAAAGAAGTGCTGCCTTGTGTTCAAATATTTTACTGTCTAGATGAGGCGGATTGAGTACATTGCTTGTGCATGTGTGCGCGTGTGTGTGCGTGTGTGTGTGTACTTTTACAGATATTCCAAGAAAGCTGTCAGAATCAAAAGCAACAACAAGTCAATCAACATTATCTCTGTTCTAATTTACGAATGAAGTGCTGTGTATTTACTTAGTTTGTTTGGATCTACAGTATCTGTGTCTCATTGTCACTGGCACGTTTGTAGCAGTGCCCCGTTCTGAGGCAATGCACGCCGGTTACACAATGATCTGTGAGATAATGAAGAGTGCAAAGTGAAAAGTCACATCCGGTCAACTCTGATGAACATACGGCTGAGATGTGAGGCCTGGCGGGCCTTCGGGGTGACAACCTCCATATACCAGCAACACACTGCGCAGCCAGCACACGATGAACGACTGAAAGAAAGAAGAGAGAAAGATAGAGAAAGGTAAAGGAAAACAGAGCAGAGGATATAATGGTAAATAAATAAGCCAGTGAAGAATTCTGACTATTAGTGCATTCCAATAATCTTGTCCCCCTTCTCTATCTCTCTGATTTCCCAGCATGCTCCTCTTTCTTCCTCTCCTTCAATCCTGTCTGCGTGACAGATACCCCAGCCCCAAAGTGACAGGCCCTCAAACGACTGGCGAGGAAACCAAGCATTAATTAAGTCATTGCCGGACTGTAATTTCCTTGAGAAGTGGAAAAAAAAAATGCACAAGAAAAGGTTACCGAGACCTTTTCTGTGTCAAAATTACCATTCGTCATGAATATTAATGCATCTAATGAAGACAACCTTTGCTTCATCAAGAATATTCTGGAGCAGGTGCCATGCTGATAGACTCTCGCAGGCTGTTTTTCTCCTTCAGTCAAGAGAAAGTGGCACACGCATGCACACACACACACACACACACACATAGGTGCAAAAACACGAGACTAGATTTGACCGCGCTATCTGTGCTCAATGAAGGTGGATAAGACAACAGCCATATTTAGGACAATAATTTAATCCCCACCACCGCCCACCTAAAGAAAAGAAAGACCGAAATGCAGGCACTGCATTGTGGGTCTACTACTGGGCCGGCTCCTTTTCCCCACCTCTGCTTTTTAAAGGTAGTCTGGCCCAATCCTGGGCATCTTTACAAAAGCTCTCCTCCCTCCATCTCTGCCCTCCTCCCTACTCCTCAATGTCTTTCTCTACCCCTGACACCCACCTCTCATTAATTCAGACCTGTCACATTGAAACACTCGTACACACACACACACACACTGTCCCTTGTATCTCAGCAGAGGGTGACAGCTCTGTGCTGACTGACAGGCCCTGTGTCTGTGGTACAGGAGATCCTTCACTGCCAACACTTTTGTAAAGTGCCCCTCAACTGTCACTTCCAGAACACACACACACACACACACACAGAGAGAGAGAGAGAGTCTGCTGCCCAAATCGTAAATAGATTTCTCTCACTAATGTCTTCCCTCATCCATTATTGATTTGAAGAATTATTGTATATATATATATTTTTTTTTAAAGCCTCTTAGTTTGGGTGTAGGATTTGTAGGCACTGTCCTACCACCTTAGCAGTCCTATTTAGAGACCTGGAGTCGTGCCAGAGTGTTGTTAGCACAGGATGGTGGTGCGTTGTACGTTATGCCACTGCCCATTAAGACAATATGTGGTTGTCTTGATTATTTACTGTCTACTGAGTGATGCTGTCCCTGAGGGGTTCCTCACCAACTGAGAGCCCTTCAATGAGTGACTCTGGATTGAGTTCAGATCAACTCATCAGTCTGGTTTGGATCACGGAATACCGTAGGTTGTATCACGATATATAATGTGTCAATATATCACAGTATAAATATTATATCATGATATATCGATTTATTTTTACAGGCATGTGAAACTGGTTCCATTGGCTCCTGCTCCCCTTTCAATGAGATACTCAAAGACATAAAATACAAAACAAAATGTGTACTTGCTATTCGCAGTGACACACCTGCATCTCCTGAAGCCGTGTGAAATCTCAACTTTTGTCAAAGGAAAACAAGATCGCGTTTCTTACCATTGGTTGTCTGGTAGAGGCATCCTGTGTAATCAAGCTCTTACAGTACAGAGCACCGACAAAGCCAGCATCAGGCTCCCGACATCAAACTCCGTTTTTATACTTTGACCACAACAGATCACTTGAAAGGAAAAATAATTGGTCAAAAAGAAAGTTTTGCCTTTGTTCCGGGTCTTTTTCCCCCTGAATCTGCATAAGTCGACGCCATACGTTAGTATGAATAATACATACATATCTCGTACACAGCCACAGGAGGGGAGATTAGATGGCGCTCCATAAATAAGCTTCAAAGCCCTGCTGTATGCGTTTTGTTACACCTCGCGATAAAGGCCCCCTTTTCTTTAATCACAAACTTACCCTCGCTGGTGGGCCCTTTGTTGGCGATGGTGGCGGAGCGAGCTGGAACGGCAGGCCGGACCGCGACGTACATATAGCGTTTACCTAATTAACACAAGGCGCACACTGGGAGTCAAATGAAAGCCACCGTAGGGGAGTCACAGCTCAGACAAAGAACAAAGCCTGCTTCCTTTCCGAGGCGTCAAAAATATAGGTTTTTTGAAAACAAAGCAGATAGAACATAAAACAAGTTAACAACCACCCGGGCTGACTAGGCCCTTGGTTTGGATGCAAACACCTGGGGTTTATCGGTGGACACAGGATAAAGTGACACTGGTGTCTCTTGGTGGGGCCCCCATATCTCTCTTTTTATTTCTCTCTGTCTTTCTCTGTCTCTCTATGTCTCTGTCTGTTTGTCTCTCCCTCTCTGTACTTCACTGTCTCTCTGTCTCTCTATATGTCTGTCTCTCTCTTCCTGTCTCTCTGTCTCTATCTCTCTGTCTCTCTATATGTCTGTCTCTCTCTTCCTTTCTCTCTCTCTCTAGCTCTCTGTCGCTGAGGTGTTAGGCAGCAGATTCATTGTCTTGTGTTAATTGAACACGGAGGATATGTTGTTAAATTAACACAATATTTGAGGCCCGCTGTTTGTTGGGTTACTTATCGTGTCCCCAGCTGGGAGGGATTTTTCCAATTCCTTATCTAAGACAGAAATTAATAATGGAAATTATATCTCCAATGAATTCCGATATCTCCAAAAAGTTTTTTGAAAATAGGGTCTGCCTGGAATATAATGATTATAATATCAAGTAAAATTGTATTCTAAAGCTTTGTTCATATTGGCAGTTTGAAGTGACTGAAAAAAAATAATAATTTGCATATCCGATTCGAATCTGTTATTTCTGAACAGCCAAAAAGCACATGGAATCGGATATTTCAAGCCACATTTTAAAGTACCTTCGTAGGGGGATTGAAATCAGATATGCGACTTGTGTCTGAATGGTCAAATCTGATTTATTTGCCCTCAAGTGGATTTTAGACTATCTTGTTGCTTGCTAGCTACTCTGTTGACAGTTTGACAAGAACAGGTGGTAGCTAAACTAGCTTGTTAATTGTTTACAAACAAATGAGTGAATGTGCTAGAAAGCTGAACAGCTGGCTAGCTAGTTGACTGCTGTGGCTAGCCGAAAATAACTTGTTTTGAAATTTGGATCATCTTATCCTTTGAGGCTTTAAAAGTGTTCTTACACTAGGATTTTGAACATTTAAAGCAACTGGGGAATGTCCATGGCAGGTTGTGTTATCACATTAGCTTGCTACATAACGTCTGAGGGACAGTAGGCACTAGCACCACCACCAATCAGCCAACACACTGCCATTACTAACAACTAGCGTAGCCATGTCAGCTACAAACTCACAAAAAACCTAACTGATTTGAGCATTAAGGCCTGCAGTGTGAACAAGGCTTACGTATAATGAGCCAAGCCCTGCATAGTGGAGTCACATGCTTCGTTCCCACTGTGTAGCTCCTAGTCTCTGGTAGGATTGTAAACACTGTATTTCATCACACATCAGCAGGTGAACACTTGCAAGGTCTTATTGGTTCCACAGCAAGCAGTGGAGAGACGGTGTCAGTGAGGGAGATGAATTACACAAGGTGAGTATTCCATCAGAGGCCAATTATCACCTGAGGAGAGGTGGGCTGCTGCAAATTTCCACACACTTAGAATCATCCACTCATGAGCTCTGCAGCTTACAGTGCACAATGAAAAGATGTGGAATAGTATTGCGGCCCAAAAAGGTGGAGGCAGGGCCTCTGGAAACGCTGTAATAAACTCTATCCATCAACAACAACACTGAGGAAAGAGAGCCCCGGTCCAGTTAGGGGCTAACCCAACACACAACGTACAGCACTCTCAAATATACTAGGATCAGAGAGAGAGAGAGAGGGTTTTGAGGGCAATTCATGTAATGTTGATTTCTCTGAGCCATGGCGACTGGCAAAACAAGAGTGGTACTCCTGGGGGGGGGGGGGGGGTTCCGAGGGATAGAAACGAACGTCGCCTTGAGCTTCCGTATTGGCAAGAAATCAATAGACTTTTCCCCACATCGCATCGGTCCAGTAGGCTGTAACATATCAATCTATACGTGCACACACATTTCAGCGTAATCCCCTTCTCTGTGCTGAGAGCGAGAAAACGGCATAAGAAATAAAAGGAGGCCAGTCTTTTTGAACTCCTCTTTTTAAACCAATCTTTGTTTTTGATACTCTGAGCTGAACACAGAGTATGTGCCTACCATTCTGGAATGGAGTATTTGTGTTCATTTTTGTTTTAAATTCATTTTCTCATTACTCAGACAAGCCTTTAGCAGTGAGGGGAAGACTGAAGGAACGGCGCTCTGTTCAGCCCAGGGGCCTCCAGAAGCCATAGGGGTCCCCACTTTGATGGAGGCCTCGGCATCATTAAAGCAGAGACAAGCAACGGGTCAGAAACAGCTACACTCACTGCATTCACAGAGACGGACGGACGGGCGGGCGGGTACCATTTTGTAAGCTTTCTCCAATGTCTCATCAAAGACATGCCAAAAAATCCCGTGTTAAAATGAAGAGTAAGAGAGAAACAGACTGGAATATATAGCTATGGGTTAACAGAAAGCATCAATTAATTATGCAACCCATTGCAGTTCGCTTTGAAAGTTCACTGTTAATGAAAAAAATGATGTGAGCTAGTGCTTCCTTTATGGGAATAATAAAAATTATACTGATGCACTTAAGATTTTTAATAGAGTGACTATGAACATTTAGGGAGACTGGCATATGTTCATATCAGGGAGAAGAGCAGGCTGTCCAAACAGCTGTGTGAAAAACCACCTCTGATCTAAACTACCTCTGGTCCTCAAAGGTCAAACCATATTTTTTTTATAATAGCAGCCCGATGGCTAACTCTAAATCTGGCCATGAAGAAGAGGGAAGATGAGAGGTGGAGAAGATCAAGTTTATAATGCGGTATGGCACAGGAATATTCACGGGTTGCACCTCCGTCACTCGGCCCGCGTCGTCGCCATTGTTATCAGCGTTCCACAGACACTGCAACGTATTGGTGTCAGACTGATGGTTAGCGCTCAGTCTTTCTGAGCTAATGACTGTTCCGTCAACGTTGCACCATCGTGGCCTGGAAATACAATGACATTGCTAAAGTAGAAAAAGAATGAGTAGAAAACCACATTGCCATCGGGATGATGTCGTCAAGTTACTTTCGATGGCAAAAAGATGGCAATGTTGCCCTGAGTTGGTCAGAAATAGCTAGCAATGCTAACGTTACCTAGCGATAATGTTGGTGGTCTCCCCTCAATCTTATCTCGCGAACTAAAGTTCTATTGCATCACACTGATAACAAAAGCTTGTCCTACTAATGATTTGCCTCCTTTTGAAATGTCATCGTGTTTCCAAGCCACAGTAATGCACTTTAATCTTCATCAGCATTTACTGAGACGCCATTGATTAGAATGCTCAGATGGGCAAAACACTATTGTGATGAATAGGGTAGAATATGTGATTTATATTTCCAAAGGAAATAGGTGCATTTGTGTGTGTGTGTGCGCGTGTAAGACTGTGTGTGTGTGTGTGTTTAATTGTGTGTGTGTGTGTGCTCGTGCATCCTGCATGTGTTTTCTGCATGTGTGTATGTGTTTGCATGTGTGTTTGAGTACGTGTGTGCGTGTGCCGCCAGTGTGTGTGGGTGGGCAGTTCTGCGTGTTCGTGTGCGTGTGTGTCTTGAGTGCTCCTGTTGTCAGTAGTGATTTCTGAAGGGTTGTCTGTGTTCCTCGGCCATGATGAGACCGTCTCTCTCTGACATGATCTGTTCTGTTAAGGTCAAGCCCTACAGAATGTCAGAGATGATGACACGCACTCACAGCCTTTATCGAATCCTTCCATTTTCCTTTTTCCTTCTCTGTCTCCCTCCCTCCCCTCAGTCACTCACATAAACCACATAAACACACACATCCCCCCCCTCCCCAAGTGTCATGGGTCTTGTGTCTGTGTGTGTGTCTGTCTGTCTGTATTTCTGTCTTGTCTGTCGCTGTGTGAATAACCTATGTAGGGAATCATCCTCATTCAGGGTACCATTTTGTAAGGAATTTTACTATTTGTAAAAAAAAAAAAAAAAAAAATGTGTTTGATGATAATATGGCCTTAAAGAGATAGTTCACCGAAATTACAAAATGACATATCATTTTACTTACCCCGTAAGCAGTCTATGGACAAGGTACGACAGCAATCCAAGCATTGGTTTAGTTTCCCTGGCACTTTCCTAGCAGTTTCCAAATGCTAACATTTTAGGATTTATGGCACAAATCACATACAAATCCTGTTACCGATATTAGCATTTTAAGCGCATCATGTTCAAATCATCTATATATGAATCTTTTGAGCTTCACAATCAATTTTAGATACTTTTGGATTATTTGAACATGATACATGAAAAATGCTACAGTAGTATCGGTATCAGGACTTGAATGGGATTTGTGCCACAAATGCTAAAATGTTAGCATTTGGAAACCAGTGCCAAAGCATGGATTACTGTCATACCTTGTCCATAGACTGCTTACAGGTTAAACAAACCAATGTGTCATTTGGGTAAACTATCCTTTTAAGAGAGTGGGATATATACGTTTTGGAGGGAACTACTGTAGTTTAAATCATAGTCAATTTAATTTAGATTAATTCAGATTCATTGTGATCACTATCTTTGTCAATGAATTAATTGACAAAGAATCAGTGTATTTATGTTTCCTTTTCACCTTTTCACAAACGGTACAGGGGATGTTTGAAAGAGAATGTAATTCTGTTATTTCTAAACGGAGTCAAATTTATTCAATTAAGCTGCCATGAGAAATAATGTTATTTACACTTCATGAAAATATCTGGATTTAATTTCCATTTTATTTTTTTTATTGACAAATAGCATGTGTGTTTTTAACTAAGCCTTTTTTTATGCGCACAGTTGAACATGTCATCAGTTAATCTTTATGTTTTTTTCCCCACCTACGTTTCCCTTTTTTCCCCCCCTCACTGTCTCCATAGTCAACACTTATTGAATTAATAATTCTCTGCAGATCAAACAACAAACCTTTTCAATCAAGCCTTCTGGATGACGGCGAGGTCTCGTCGACATTTGTTGATGTCTTGATATGCACATTTCAGTCGGAATGAAGCGAAACTTGTCAAACAACATATCCTACAGACTTCATGAAAGAAATCCTCTGTTTGGAATATTTGACATGTTTTTCTTTGCTAATAAAGCTAAACGATGCTTGCCTTAGGATGCAAGAAGTCTTCCCTCGTATCTATTCAAGCTGCCATTTGTCTCTCTCCTCTCTGAATTGGGCACGGTATAGCGGGAAAATAACAAAGAAGATGGAGATGGAGAGATAGTAAGGAACGGAGGGAAATGGAGGATAATATAAAGAAGAGCAGCACTTGACGATAACTGGTTGAGATTAACGCCTTAGGGGTACAGCAGTGGCTGTGATTCGGATACGGCGCCCCCAGCTAAACGCTGAAGGCCGCCTTGCCTAGAGGAACCCACGTTCACCCACAGGCAGTCAAAGATTGTTTTCTCTCTTACCAGCGCTTCCCACTTTCCTCTCTCCCCTTTCCCTCCCTCTCTCTCCTCCCCACAGACACCTGTCATATCCAATGTCAAAACTCCAGAGAAAGGAAAAGACAACGCAAAGAATAAACAAAGGAAACATGCTTTTTAAGACGGCACCCTGCATACAGATCTGTGATGGATCGGCTCTTGTAGAAGGATTATATTTTATATAATCAGCTCTAACCCAATGCATACCCAATACAAACCCACTGCTCCAGTGCATGGCCCAGATTTCTCAATGTAGCCTTTGTCAATGGGGCTCCCGAGTGGCGCAGCGGTCTAAAACACGGTTTCTCAGTGGTTGAGGTGTCACTACAGACCCTGGTTTGATTCCAGGCTGTATCACAACCGCCGTGATTGGGAGTCCCATACGGCAGCGCACAATTGTCCCAGCGTCGTTAGGGTTTGGCTGGGGTAGGCCGTCATTGTATATTAAAATGTGTTCTTAACTGACTTGCCTAGCTAAATAAAGGTAAAACGAATGGAGACCGATAACGAGGGTTTAAAATGATTCTATGCACTTCCTTTTTTCTTTTCACTTTCTCTTTATCTCTCTCTCTCTCTGTCTCTGTCTGACTCTCTCTGTCTCTCTCTCTGTCTTTCTGTCTCTCTCTCTCTCTCTCTCTCTCTCTGTCTCTCTGTCTCTCTGTCTCTGTCTCTGTCTCTCTCTCTCTCTCTCTCAATTCAATTAAATTCAATTGACTTTATTGACATGGCAAGTTCATTATTACTTACGTTGTCAAAGTATACATATCGAAAATAAAAATAAAATATATATGTATATACAGTGGGGAGAACAAGTATTTGATACACTGCCGATTTTGCAGGTTTTCCTACTTACAAAGCATGTAGAGGTCTGTAATTTTTATCATAGGTACACTTCAACTGTGAGAGACGGAATCTAAAACAAAAATCCAGAAAATCACATTGTATGATTTTTAAGTAATTAATTTGCATTTTATTGCATGACATAAGTATTTGATACATCAGAAAAGCAGAACTTAATATTTGGTACAGAAACCTTTGTTTGCAATTACAGAGATCATACGTTTCCTGTAGTTCTTGACTAGGTTTGCACACACTGCAGCAGGGATTTTGGCCCACTCCTCCCTACAGATCTTCTCCAGATCCTTCAGGTTTCGGGGCTGTCGCTGGGCAATACGGACTTTCAGCTCCCTCCAAAGATTTTCTATTGGGTTCAGGTCTGGAGACTGGCTAGGCCACTCCAGGACCTTGAGATGCTTCTTACGGAGCCACTCCTTAGTTGCCATGGCTGTGTGTTTCGTGTCGTTGTCATGCTGGAAGACCCAGCCACGACCCATCTTCAATGCTCTTACTGAGGGAAGGAGGTTGTTGGCCAAGATCTCGCGATACATGGCCCCATCCATCCTCCCCTCAATACGGTGCAGTCGTCCTGTCCCCTTTGCAGAAAAGCATCCCCAAAGAATGATGTTTCCACCTCCATGCTTCACGGTTGGGATGGTGTTCTTGGGGTTGTACTCATACTTCTTCTTCCTCCAAACACGGCGAGTGGAGTTAGACCAAAAAGCTCTATTTTTGTCTCATCAGACCACATGACCTTCTCCCATTCCTCCTCTGGATCATCCAGATGGTCATTGGCAAACTTCAGACAGGCCTGGACATGCACTGGCTTAAGCAGGGGGACCTTGCGTGCGCTGCAGGATTTTAATCCATGACGGCGTAGTGTGTTACTAATGGTTTTCTTTGAGACTGTGGTCCCAGCTCTCTTCAGGTCATTGACCAGGTCCTGCCGTGTAGTTCTGGGCTGATCCCTCACCTTCCTCATGATCATTGATGCCCCACGAGGTGAAATCTTGCATGGAGCCCCAGACCGAGGGTGATTGACCGTCATCTTGAACTTCTTCCATTTTCTAATAATTGCGCCAACAGTTGTTTCCTTCTCACCAAGCTGCTTGCCTATTGTCCTGTAGCCCATCCCAGCCTTGTGCAGGTCTACAATTTTATCCCTGATGTCCTTACACAGCTCTCTGGTCTTGGCCGTTGTGGAGAGGTTGGAATCTGTTTGATTGAGTGTGTGGACAGGTGTCTTTTATACAGGTAACGAGTTCAAACAGGTGCAGTTAATACAGGTAATGAGTGGAGAACAGGAGGGCTTCTTAAAGAAAAACTAACAGGTCTGTGAGAGCCGGAATTGTTACTGGTTGGTAGGTGATCAAATACTTATGTCATGCAATAAAATGCAAATTAATTATTTAAAAATCATACAATGTGATTTTCTGGATTTTTGTTTTAGATTCCGTCTCTCACAGTTGAAGTGTACCTATGATAAAAATTACAGACCTCTACATGCTTTGTAAGTAGGAAAACCTCCAAAATCGGCAGTGTATCAAATACTTGTTCTCCCCACTGTATATACAAAATATATATATATTTATATATAAATAAATGGTGGGACCAACAGCAATAATAATAGTAGTAGTGGACATGGGATTACCATTAACAACAACTACAACAACAATATTAATCAGAACAACAATACATTAAAGCAACAGTAGTAGACCAGTGCCAATATGACTTGAGAAGACACATGACCTGGTATGAAAGACAAAACAAAACTAAGCTAAATGGGAAATATTATCAACATTACTTTGCACTTTTCACTGGCTGTCCCTCAGGTTGTGGCAGGAGGACACATATTTGGCTGCCAAAACTGCACATTTTGGCTTTTCACCCAATAAATATTAGATTTTTTCTTCATCTTTTATAGTTTCAAATTCTTTGTATTGAATTATAATTTAATAATAGGAATAGGAAATGCTCTGTCTCTACCTCTCCCCTGGAGCAGAGTGAGCACAGCCTGTCCTCTCTGGGCAGCCAGGTTTGTCTGTGACGACCGGTCTCTATAGCCAGACTGTGCTCACTAAGTCTGTACCTAGTCAGTGTTTTCCTCAGTTTTCTATCAGTCACAGTGGTCAGATAGTCTGCCACCATGTACTGTCTGTTTAGAGCCAAATAGCATTGAAGTTTACTTTGATTTTTTGTGGTGTCTTTCCAATAGGTGATATATTTTTTGTTTTTGTTTTGTGATGATTTGGTTGGGCCAGATTTTCTGAGGGCTGTCCTGAGGCTCTATGGGGTTGGTTTGGGTTTGTGAACTGAGCTTCAGAACCAGCTGGCTGAGGGGACTCTTCTCTGGTTTCATCTCTTGACATTGTAGAGCTGTGTGATGGAATGTTTTGGGGTCACTTGTTTTTAGATGGTTGTAATATTTGATGGCTCTTTTTTCTAAACGAATGAGCAGGGGGTATTGGCCCAATTCTGCTCTACATGCGTTATTTGGAGTTTTTCTTTGTACTTGCAATACAGTCTTGCAAAACTCTGCATGCAATATTTCAATTGGATGTTTGTCCCATTTAGTAAATTCATTATTAGAGAGAGGACCCCATACTTCACTGCCATATAGAGCAATTGGTTCTATAACTGATTGAATTTTTTTTTGCCAGATTCTAATTGGAATTTCGATTTTGATGTTCCTTTTAATGGCATAGAATGCTCTTCTTGCTTTGTCTCTCAGCTTATTCACAGCCATGTGAAAGCTACCTGTGTTGCTGATATTTAGTCCTAGATATGTGTAGTTTTTGGTGTGTTCTAATAGAACTGTGTCCAAATAGAATTTATATTTGTCATCCTTATTTCCGGACCTTTTTTGGAATATCATTATATTTGTTTTTTTTAGGTTAACGGTCAGAGCCCAGGTCTGACAGAACCTGTGAAGACGATCTAGGTGCTGCTGTAACCCCTCTTTAGTGGGAGACAGCAGCACCAGGTCATCCGCGTACAGCAGACACTCTCTCTCTCTCTCTCTGTCTCTGTCTGTCTCTCTGTCTCTCTCTCTCTCTCTCTTTGTCAGGCCATCACTAACTGATATTGCAGTCATACTTTGTCAGAAGTGAAATAGGTGATGTTCTACTCAAACAATTGCAGGTACACAAACAAAAGTAAGGATTTAAATGTATTCATGATTTTTAATAATGAATCTGTTCTCTAGTTGAAGTTGGACCGCTGGTTTTGACGTGATTGGACGTTTGGACGACCCTTGTGTTAGCCCAGGGGTGGTGTTGTAGCCAATGGGGGGCAGAGGACAGCACAGAGAGTAATGCCTGTTACATGCCACCAGGTTCAAAATAAACATTTCATCCTTTTCCCCCTTGTTTCGCCTGTTATGTTTTTCTCCATTTTAATTCCTTTTATTTGTTTGTTTGTTTGTCGACCTTGCCATGTCAGGTGACCTTCCTGCATCCACAACCGACAAAAAAGAAAACCCTGACGTTTCTGTTGGTCCTTGAGAGAGAAAAAAAGCAGGACAAATGCCCTCAGATACATTTACTCAGAAATAAGTGTGCCTGGAACGCCCGTGCCTGTCCAGGTTCCCGGCCACCATTGCCAAAGAAGTGTCAGCGGTGTCCTGACAACTTCAGCGACTGCAGTGTGAGATGTGACCCCTGGCCGGAGAGAGGGGGGGCTTTGTCCCCCCAACCACCCTGGATTCTGACAGATGTCATATACCTCCTCCATAGGCGCCTTCTGTTTCCTGCTCACCTTTCTCCATCCTGCAGCGTTAGGTCTCCTGTCGTTGCCGCGTCAAAGCCTCTCCCAGCACTCACACACACTCACACACACACACACACACACACACACACACACACACACACACACACACACACACACACACACACACACACACACACACACACACACACACACACACACACACACACACACACACACACACACACACACACACACACACACGTCCCTGCTCAGGTGCTGCAGACACTTAGAGCTACACAAATTAGGGATGGGACGGAAAAACAATAATGATGAATTCATTTGCCTTGGGTTACAATGGCGAGGAAGTCCTTGGGAAGGGGCGGAAAGGCGGGCCTTCGCTGCAGTGCTAGTTCAATTGTTTGCTGCAACAGAGTCCATATTTGTGTCTCTTTTTGTATCACGCTCTGTGTGAATCTCTCTAGAGGCAAGGCTGGCGCACCATGCTCGCTCAAATCTGTTACTCAAAACCTCTGAGAGATGATTATGCTCTTAAAGTATTTGCTAAACGATTCCTTTCCGAGGGAGATTGCCTGGTATTTAAGCATACCTCCCGTTCTACCAAGTGTTTGCTCTGATATTGCGCAACATCCATGAGAGTGACACCACTCCCTGGCAGACTTGAAGAACTCCCACCGAATGAGATTGTGTTACTCTATTGCCTGAGTACGTCAATGGCCTACTACAGGAATAACAGACACAACAAACCGTCACGCCTAATGCAATTAGATTGTGTATCACTGAACCAAATGCACTCTTGGATGGAACACGCACTCTAAATCTGATCACAGGCGGAGATGTCGTTCACTTCTCACTCCAGCACGACACACTCCTGTGAAAGCAGAGGGACTCTGTGAGTAAATCCATCAATCAAAGTGACGGCACGGCGGAGTGATGGATATCGTAATCTCCGCGTTATATACAGGTGCAAGGGATGGATGGGTGACGATTAATGGATGAGACGACTGTTTCCACCAAACAATCAGCTCACATCTTTGTCCGGGCACAGCTTGTCTCCGGGACGGCGAAGAAGACGAAGAAGAAAAAAAAAGAAGAACAAGAACAAGAACAATGACAAGAAGACGACAGCTGCTAGTCTATAGAGCACTGTTTTTATTGAATGACGCCATGCTGTGCGTGCTACTTTCTTTAATAGCTCATATAAGAAAGTTGAGACAACATGTGAGTCTCGAGGTGATGTAGACGTTAGCACAACGATGTCTTCTCTCTTCTGGGACCTAAAACAAGTAGTCATTTCTTGACAACCCTCAGCATCCCTGCCTCACCTCATTTTCACGCAACCCGTTTGTTTCTCACATTCTGTCGTCGCTATCACCTCCGTAATTATCCCTTTGTTTTTACTTCACTTCAAACTTCTTTCACCACGATTTACCACAAAACACCACCCTCTTCAGGCAAAGTCTTAGGGTCCAATTTCCAGTAGCTGAATTCAACCAAAAACTTCCAGATCATAATGACCATGTGTTGTCTCAATTCTGTCCCCCTCCCATTGGTTCCTCATGTGTTTTCAAAGGATCGGGGAGGCAATATCTGAAGAACTTCTGAGCTAGCGTGTGATGCTAGCAGCTTTAGCTCCTGCAGTAGCTACCATGCCTGTTGGTCCCAGTTTTTTGTCATAAAACCTGGTGGTTGTCCGCGTGTTCTGAAATCAACATCTCTCTCCTTCCTCTCGCGGTGCCTTCACTCCCCGACATACCGTAGCTACAGTTAAACGGTTTCACTTTCGCTAATTGGCCGGTGTCAACGCTGACACGGTGGTAAACAAACTGAAACAAACGCAAGCTCATTAGACTGATCGGAGAGGGAGAAAAAAAAGGAAGAAAAGGAAGAGATGTTCAGAGAAGAAAAAAACGATTTCCTGCTTTGAACGTTCTTCTTTTCTAAATGCAGCTAGCATATCTTGTTCATTGAGTAGGGGAGAGACAGAACTACTTCTTTAAGCTCATCTTTGATGGGACCCGAGAGAAGGGGTTCCATTGCATTTTTTATTTATTTACAGGCAACGCAGTACTTATCTTGTGCTTTCCAGTCCACCTCTTCACCATTGACATTGAACATATAGTTATTGTCCGGGGGGTTGAGGATTTGTTTTTCATAACACCAAACACTTGAGCATGAAATCTCTCTTCCTCTCTGTCCTTCTCGCCATCTCACTTTTATCTCTTTCTCATCCCTCCCTCCCTGTCGGAGCTTGTCCCCCTGGCCATCTGTCATACCATGTTTATGGTCCCTTTTGCTTTTGTGTCCTGATGACCACTGTCACCGGGAGGTTCCCATTACCGATGCGCCCTGATGAACGATGTCGCCCAGATGCCTCGCTGCTGACACCCCAGTGTCCTTGGCTGCAGTGGCGTTTGGCGGGTAAAGAATGGGGACAGGGGGACCTGGTGTTTGAGGTAACTGAGGACCTGTCCGTCATTCACACGGGGCGGGATGGACTGGGTGTTTCGATCTTTACGTCTGCAGTGGAGAGACACCGACCGATGAAATTGGGACGCTGTGGTCCGGGATGGTGTGCTGATAATATCATCCATCCACTGTATGAATACTTACTGCCCTCGACTTTCACCTGTACACATAACATCAGACTCAATGACCGTAGGCTAGCCTTTCCTGACTGTACAGGTTGCACTGCGTCGTTACCTGGCTCAGGTTCGCTACTTTGTATATCGCCACCAACATCAGATACATTTGGATACGTTTGTTTTCTCTGCTACTCATATCGTATGACCAATATGCATTTTGACTGGTGTGTGATATTGAAATGCAATCTGAACAGTATTTAATACACATATAGTACATTTATAGGCACCTGGATGTTTTTCATTCACATTTGAAATAAAGACATTGATTTGGAACATGTAAAAGAACATGCGGGTTGAATCAATACATGAATTTATAGTATAATATTAAAGGAACATTCGGGCCTGTACAAAATAAAACCTCATTTAATCAGGCCTCCCTTTCGGCGCCCTCCCCTCCTCTCTCTCGCTCTCTTTTTCTCTCCAACTCTGTGGATCTCTTCACTGGGCAGTGGAGCCGCTGACGAATTCTTAAGCAGATCACACTGATAATTGTATTTCCGTCAGCTGTGCGAAGGCAGTCCGTGAAGGGAGGGTGACTGCCAGTGCACTGAGGATCTATTTGTGTCGTCGCCGTGTCTCCCTGTTACCCCCCCCCCCCCCCCCCCCACTGTAAAACCACCCCAATCACCAGGGATGTGCTTACTGTCTTCAGCCTCAAATTACTCAATCAGGAGACATTTATGGATGACACCTTTATTACAATTAATCAGGGGAACTTGATTAAGAAAGGTATTCCTCCCCCTCAGTGAGACTTGAGTGGCCCGGCTGCATATTCTAATTCATATCCCACTGAGTCCTTGTGACCCTGACAGACAGACAGACGGATTGCCAGCAGTACTGACGCATGTACACACACACACACACACACACACACTGCTTGTCTACACTCTTCGAAAACAAGGTGCTATCTAGAACCTAAAAGGGTTCTTCGGCTGTCCCAATAGGAGAACCCTTTGAAGAACCCTTTTTGGTTCCAGGTAGAACCCTATTGGGCTCCATGTAAAACCCTTTCCCCAGTGGGTTCTTCATGGAACCCAAAAGAGTTCTACCCGGAACCAAAAAAGGGTTCCCCTATTTTCTCCTATTCTCCTTTTTTCTAAAAGTGAACCATAAAAGTGCTAAGAACCTTGGCGTGATCCTGGACAACACCCTGTCGTTCTCAACTAACATCAAGGCGGTGACCCGTTCCTGTAGGTTCATGCTCTACAACATTCGCAGAGTACGACCCTGCCTCACGCAGGAAGCGGCGCAGGTCCTAATCCAGGCACTTGTCATCTCCCGTCTGGATTACTGCAACTCGCTGTTGGCTGGGCTCCCTGCCTGTGCCATTAAACCCCTACAACTCATCCAGAACGCCGCAGCCCGTCTGGTGTTCAACTTTCCCAAGTTCTCTCACGTCACCCCGCTCCTCCGCTCTCTCCACTGGCTTCCAGTTGAAGCTCGCATCCGCTACAAGACCATGGTGCTTGCCTACGGAGCTGTGAGGGGAACGGCACCTCCGTACCTTCAGGCTCTGATCAGGCCCTACACCCAAACAAGGGCACTGCGTTCATCCACCTCTGGCCTGCTCGCCTCCCTACCTCTGAGGAAGTACAGTTCCCGCTCAGCCCAGTCAAAACTGTTCGCTGCTCTGGCACCCCAATGGTGGAACAAACTCCCTCACGACGCCAGGTCAGCGGAGTCAATCACCACCTTCCGGAGACACCTGAAACCCCACCTCTTTAAGGAATACCTAGGATAGGATAAAGTAATCCTTCTAACCCCCCCCCCCTTAAAAGAGTTAGATGCACTATTGTAAAGTGGTTGTTCCACTGGATATCATAAGGTGAATGCACCAATTTGTAAGTCGCTCTGGATAAGAGCGTCTGCTAAATGACTTAAATGTAAATGTAAATGTAAAAAAATGGAGAAATGCAAAATAATGACATTAGTATGGAAAATGCTCGCAAGAGAAACCTTGTGTTCATATTTCTATGCAATACAAAATGAGCAAAAGTAACATATTATTATATATTTTGTTAAATAAAACCACCAGGAAAAAAATATTGGAAAGTCACCTGTTTTTACCTTACAGTGTTTGGGTGTGCATTGACAATTAGTTCAGTGGGGTTTTGTAACAAGGGGAGGAGTGATGGTGATTGAGGGGTCTGAGTGACTCTTTGTGACTCTTAGTGACTGAGAGTGGACCTGAGCCATGACAGAGTCAGCCACAAAGGCACCAGGTTATACCAGACCACACCGAATGATGTCTATGTTAGGTGTTCCAGTATGGGAACAGGGACGGCAGAATCTAAAGTAACACTGTTGATTGAATACCCAGCTGATCAAATTGATTTGATGTATTACAACACTGGCATTTCACTAAACTGTTGACAGTATTTTCCGTGTATTCTTATAATCAACAATTATATGGTTCAATTGAATTGAAAGCAAAGCTGTAAAAAGCTCACAGATCCCATTTTGTGTGTGTATCCGAAATGCACAAAGCACAGACCTCTGGCAAACCAAGTATCACACCTATTCATGACATGCACTTTTGGACATTTATTTTAGATTTGAACTTTTCTCACATAATTGTTGTGGTTGTTTCACGTTTGCCATATTCTAATCTTTTCAATTTTACGTTTAGGGTTTCAGGGCTATACTCAGGTTAAAGGTGGATGCAATATACTGGATCTCAAAACCCCTAACGATAGTCTAAGCAATAAAACAATCACTAATATTCTCAAACTACGTTGAGAAACACCACACTTCTCCAAAACATGTTTGTCACTCCACCAACATTTGTCATGTACCTCAGAAGGTGACTACAACGGGTATGTGTCTATATGATTTGTTAAGAGCCCGCTAACAGCTGCAAGCCAATTAAATAAAATGTGTTGTTTTCTCCAGGTTGTCCTGTGCTTTAATTGGACTGTGAATGCGCACTAATCGTGGCTGCTACAGGTGGGCCCCGGAGGGCCAGAGTGAGACCTCGGTTGGTAATTGAAGACAGACACACATTGACAGTCCGTACCTCTATCCAGAGTATGCACGCAACATTTACATTTACATTTAAGTCATTTAGCAGACGCTCTTATCCAGAGCGACTTACAAATTGGTGCATTCACCTAATGATATCCAGTGGAACAACCACTTTACAATAGTGCATCTAACTCTTTTAAGGGGGAGGGGGGGGTTAGGAGGATTACTTTATCCTATCCTAGGTATTCCTTAAAGAGGTGGGGTTTCAGGTGTCTCCGGAAGGTGGTGATTGACTCCGCTGACCTGGCGTCGTGAGGGAGTTTGTTCCACCATTGGGGTGCCAGAGCAGCGAACAGTTTTGACTGGGCTGAGCAGGAACTGTACTTCCTCAGAGGTAGGGAGGCGAGCAGGCCAGAGGTGGATGAACGCAGTGCCCTTGTTTGGGTGTAGGGCCTGATCAGAGCCTGAAGGTACGGAGGTGCCGTTCCCCTCACAGCTCCGTAGGCAAGCACCATGGTCTTGTAGCGGATGCGAGCTTCAACTGGAAGCCAGTGGAGAGAGCGGAGGAGCGGGGTGACGTGAGAGAACTTGGGAAGGTTGAACACCAGACGGGCTGCGGCGTTCTGGATGAGTTGTAGGGGTTTAATGGCACAGGCAGGGAGCCCAGCCAACAGCGAGTTGCAGTAATCCAGACGGGAGATGACAAGTGCCTGGATTAGGACCTGCGCCGCTTCCTGTGTGAGGCAGGGTCGTACTCTGCGAATGTTGTAGAGCATGAACCTACAGGAACGGGTCACCGCCTTGATGTGAGTTGAGAACGACAGGGTGTTGTCCAGGATCACGCCAAGGTTCTTAGCGCTCTGGGAGGAGGACACAATGGAGTTGTCAACCGTGATGGCGAGATCATGGAACGGGCAGTCCTTCCCCGGGAGGAAGAGCAGCTCCGTCTTGCCGAGGTTCAGCTTGAGGTGGTGATCCGTCATCCACACTGATATGTCTGCCAGACATGCAGAGATGCGATTCGCCACCTGGTTATCAGAGGGGGGAAAGGAGAAGATTAATTGTGTGTCGTCTGCATAGCAATGATAGGAGAGGCCATGTGAGGATTTCATTTTTTATTTTTTTATTTCACCTTTATTTAACCAGGTAGGCTAGTTGAGAACAAGTTCTCATTTGCAACTGCGACCTGGCCAAGATAAAGCATAGCAGTGTGAACAGACAACACAGAGTTACACATGGAGTAAACAATAAACAAGTCAATAACATGGTAGAAAAAAAGAGAATCTATATACAATGTGTGCAAAAGGCATGAGGTAGGCAATAAATCGAATAATTACAATTTAGCAGATTAACACTGGAGTGATAAATCATCAGATGAACATGTGCAAGAAGAGATACTGGTGTGCAAAAGAGCAGAAAAGTAAATAAATAAAAGCAGTATGGGGGGTGAGGTAGGTAAATTGGGTGGGTAGTTTACAGATGGACTATGTACAGCTGCAGCGATCGGTTAGCTGCTCGGATAGCAGATTTTTAAAGTTGTTGAGGGAGATAAAAGTCTCCAACTTCAGAGATTTTTGCAATTCGTTCCAGTCGCAGGCAGCAGAGAACTGGAAGGAAAGGCGTCCAAATGAGGTTTTAGCTTTAGGGATGATCAGTGAGATACACCTGCTGGAGCGCGTGCTGCGGGTGGGTGTAGCCATCGTGACCAGTGAACTGAGATAAGGCGGCACTTTACCTAGCATAGCCTTGTAGATGACCTGGAGCCAGTGGGTCTGACGACGAACATGTAGCGAGGGCCAGCCGACTAGGGCATACAGGTCGCAGTGGTGGGTCGTATAAGGTGCTTTAGTAACAAAACGAATGGCACTGTGATAAACTGCATCCAGTTTGCTGAGTAGAGTGTTGGAAGCTATTTTGTAGATGACATCGCCGAAGTCGAGGATCGGTAGGATAGTCAGTTTTACTAGGGTAAGTTTGGCGGCGTGAGTGAAGGAGGCTTTGTTGCGGAATAGAAAGCCGATTCTCGATTTGATTTTGGATTGGAGATGTTTGATATGAGTCTGGAAGGAGAGTTTGCAGTCTAGCCAGACACCTAGGTACTTATAGATGTCCACATATTCTAGGTCGGAACCGTCCAGGGTGGTGATGCTAGTCGGGCGTGCGGGTGCAGGCAGCGAACGGTTGAAAAGCATGCATTTGGTTTTACTAGCGTTTAAGAGCAGTTGGAGGCCACGGAAGGAGTGTTGTATGGCATTGAAGCTCGTTTGGAGGTTAGATAGCACAGTGTCCAAGGAAGGGCCGGAAGTATATAGAATGGTGTCGTCTGCGTAGAGGTGGATCAGGGAATCGCCCGCAGCAAGAGCAACATCATTGATGTATACAGAGAAAAGAGTCGGCCCGAGAATTGAACCCTGTGGTACCCCCATAGAGACTGCCAGAGGACCGGACAACATGCCCTCCGATTTGACACACTGAACTCTGTCTGCAAAGTAGTTGGTGAACCAGGCAAGGCAGTCATTAGAAAAAACGAGGCTACTGAGTCTGCCGATAAGAATATGGTGATTGACAGAGTCGAAAGCCTTGGCCAGGTCGATGAAGACGGCTGCACAGTAATGTCTTTTATCGATAGCGGTTATGATGTCGTTTAGTACCTTGAGCGTGGCTGAGGTGCACCCGTGACCGGCTCGGAAACCGGATTGCACAGCGGAGAAGGTACGGTGGGATTCGAGATGGTCAGTGATCTGTTTGTTGACTTGGCTTTCGAAGACCTTAGATAGGCAGGGCAGGATGGATATAGGTCTGTAACAGTTTGGGTCCAGGGTGTCTCCCCCTTTGAAGAGGGGGATGACCGCGGCAGCTTTCCAATCCTTGGGGATCTCAGATGATACGAAGGAGAGGTTGAACAGGCTGGTAATAGGGGGTGCGACAATGGCGGCGGACAGTTTCAGAAATAGGGGGTCCAGATTGTCAAGCCCAGCTGATTTGTATGGGTCCAGGTTTTCCAGCTCTTTCAGAACATCTGCTATCTGGATTTGGGTAAAGGAGAAGCTGGGGAGGCTTGGGCGAGTAGCAGCGGGGGGGGCGGGGCTGTTGGCCAAGGTTGGAGTCGCCAGGAGGAAGGCATGGCCAGCCATTGAGAAATGCTTGTTGAAGTCTTCGATTATCACGGATTTATCGGTGGTGACCGTGTTACCTAGCCTCAGTGCAGTGGGCAGCTGGGAGGAGGTGCTCTTGTTCTCCATGGACTTTACAGTATCCCAGAACTTTTTGGAGTTAGAGCTACAGGATGCGAATTTCTGCTTGAAAAAGCTGGCCTTTGCTTTCCTGACTGACTGCGTGTATTGGTTCCTGACTTCCCTGAACAGTTGCATATCGCGGGGGCTCTTCGATGCTATTGCAGTTCGCCACAGGATGTTTTTGTGCTGGTCAAGGGCAGTCAGGTCTGGAGTGAACCAAGGGCTATATCTGTTCTTGGTTCTGCATTTTTTGAACGGAGCATGCTTGTCTAATATGGTGAGGAAGTAACATTTAAAGAATGACCAGGCATCCTCAACTGACGGGATGAGGTCAATATCCTTCCAGGGTACCCGGGCCAGGTCGATTAGAAAGGCCTGCTCGCAGAAGTGTTTTAGGGAGCGTTTGACAGTGATGAGGGGTGGTCGTTTGACCGCGGACCCGTGGCGGATACAGGCAATGAGGCAGTGATCGCTGAGATCTTGATTGAAGACAGCAGAGGTGTATTTGGAGGGCAGGTTGGTCAGGATAATGTCTATTAGGGTGCCCATGTTTACGGATTTAGGGTTGTACCTGGTGGGTTCCTTGATGATTTGTGTGAGATTGAGGGCATCAAGCTTGGATTGTAGGACTGCCGGGGTGTTAAGCATATCCCAGTTTAGGTCACCTAACAGAACAAACTCTGAGGCTAGATGGGGAGCGATCAATTCACAGATGGTGTCCAGGGCACAGCTGGGAGCTGAGGGGGGTCGGTAGCAGGCGGCAACAGTGAGAGACTTATTTCTGGAGAGATTAATTTTTAAAATTAGAAGTTCGAACTGTTTGGGCATAGACCTGGAAAGTATGACAGAACTTTGCAGGCTATCTCTGCAGTAGATTGCAACTCCTCCCCCTTTGGCAGTTCTATCTTGACGGAAAGTGTTATAGTTGGGTATGGAAATCTCAGAATTTTTGGTGGCCTTCCTAAGCCAGGATTCGGACACGGCAAGGACATCAGGATTGGCAGAGTGTGCTAAAGCGGTGAGTAAGGCAAACTTAGGGAGGAGGCTTCTGATGTTGACATGCATGAGGCCAAGGCTTTTTCGATCGCAGAAGTCAACAAATGAGGGTGACTGGGGACATGCAGGGCCTGGGTTTACCTCCACATCACCCGAGGAACAGAGGAGTAGTAGGATGAGGGTGCGGCTAAAGGCTATCAAAACTGGTCGCCTAGAGCGTTGGGGACAAAGAATAAAAGGAGCAGATTTATGGGCGTGGTAGAATAGATTCTGGGCATAATGTGCAGACAGGGGTATGGAGGGGCGCGGGTACAGCGGAGGCAAGCCCAGGCACTGGGTGATGATAAGAGAGGTTGTATCTCTGGACATGCTGGTCTCAATGGGTGAGGTCACCGCATGTGTGGGGGGTGGGACAAAGGGGGTATCAGAGGTACGGAGAGTGGAATTACAGGGTCCATTGCAAACCAAAACAATGATAATGAAAACTAGCCTGAACAACAGTATGCAAGGCATATTGATATTTGAGAGAGACATACAATAAGGCATAAAGTGATTGCAGGTCTTGATTGGGAGAGCTAGCTAAAACAACAGGTAAGATAACAGCAGCAATAACAGGGTGCTAGTCTAACACAGCAACAACAGGTAAAAATGGCGACGACTAGGCAGAGAGGGTCGGATTAACTACACACAGATCCTGAGTTAAAGCACAGAGCCGACAGGTAAAACACAAATAAACAGAATGGAGTACCGTGAATTAATGGACAGTCAAGCATGCATCAGCTATGTAGCCAAGTGATCATAGTGTCCAGGGGGCAGCCGTAGATGGAGCAGAGGAGGCCTCCACTAAGCTAGCACGCGGCGTTTAAAGTTAGTAGCCCGGGGGGTGGTCTGCTCAGACGGAGGGGGTCTGCTCAGACGTGGTTGTGTCGACAGAGAATCCAAGCCAGATGGCGATGGCGAAAGAGAGGTTGTGAATTGTAGAATTGTGTTTGCTAACTGGTGCTAGCTTCGTGGCAGTGGCAGTGGCGCTAGCTCTTCAGCTAGCCGGCAGATGGGCCTAGCTCGAGGCTAGCTCAAGGCTAACTGGTGCTTGCTTCGGGACAGAGGTGTTAGCCAGTAGTAGCCACTCGGTTGCAGCTAGCTAGCTGTGATGATACGGTGTAATTGTCCAGAGCTTGCGTCAGGAATCCGGTGATGTGGTAGAGAAAAAGCAGTCCTATATGCTCTGGGTTGATATCGCGCTTGCAGCTAGCCGGCAGATGGGCCTAGCTCGAGGCTAGCTCAAGGCTAACTGGTGCTTGCTTCGGGACAGAGGTGTTAGCCAGTAGTAGCCACTCGGTTGCAGCTAGCTAGCTGTGATGATACGGTGTAATTGTCCAGAGCTTGCGTCAGGAATCCGGTGATGTGGTAGAGAAAAAGCAGTCCTATATGCTCTGGGTTGATATCGCGCTTGCAGCTAGCCGGCAGATGGGCCTAGCTCGAGGCTAGCTCAAGGCTAACTGGTGCTTGCTTCGGGACAGAGGTGTTAGCCAGTAGTAGCCACTCGGTTGCAGCTAGCTAGCTGTGATGATACGGTGTAATTGTCCAGAGCTTGCGTCAGGAATCCGGTGATGTGGTAGAGAAAAAGCAGTCCTATATGCTCTGGGTTGATATCGCGCTTGCAGACTGGCAGGTATTGGCCCGGTATTGAAGCTGGCTGTGTCCGAGTTGAGGGTGAAGACCGCAGCAGTGGCTAACTGACTACTAGCTAGTAGCTAGTTATCTGGCTAGCTTCTGCTTGGGGTTACGGTTCTAAAGTATAAAAAAATAGCAGGTCCGTACCACATTGGGTGAGGCGGAATGTAGGAATGTATATTCAGTTCCTAGATGGAAAGTGAAATTAAAATATATACGAAATGTATACGAAAAATACGAAGACTATTTACTATTTACTATTTACACGCGACAGGACAATACAGGACAATACAAACACACGTCCGACTGCTACGCCATCTTGGATTCGATCCAGGATATGACAGAGCCAAGTGACTTGGTGTATAGCGAGAATAGGAGAGGGCCTAGAACAGAGCCCTGGGGGACACCAGTGGTGAGAGCACGTGGTGCGGAGACAGATTCTCGCCACGCCACCTGGTAGGAGCGACCTGTCAGGTAGGACGCAATCCAAGCATGGGCCGCGCCGGAGATGCCCAGCTCGGAGAGGGTGGAGAGGAGGATCTGATGGTTCACAGTATCAAAGGCAGCCGATAGGTCTAGAAGGATGAGAGCAGAGGAGAGAGAGTTAGCTTTAGCAGTGCGGAGCGCCTCCGTGACACAGAGAAGAGCAGTCTCAGTTGAATGACTAGTCTTGAAACCTGACTGATTTGGATCAAGAAGGTCATTCTGAGAGAGATAGCAGGAGAGCTGGCCAAGGACGGCACGTTCAAGAGTTTTGGAGAGAAAAGAAAGAAGGGATACTGGTCTGTAGTTGTTGACATCGGAGGGATCGAGTGTAGGTTTTTTCAGAAGGGGTGCAACTCTCGCTCTCTTGAAGACGGAAGGGACGTAGCCAGCGGTCAAGGATGAGTTGATGAGCGAGGTGAGGTAAGGGAGAAGGTCTCCGGAAATGGTCTGGAGAAGAGAGGAGGGGATACGCAACTGTACTCAAGCGCGGTAAATTCACGTGAACATTCATTTGTATCACCTCTCTCACCTTTATGTGACGAGCGTGTGAGAGTATGCTCTTGGGTTAGAATGACTGAGTGAACAATCCATTTTTATGAGCGGTAAGTGCATCTGCCTTTAACAATAGCTTTCAGGCTGCTCACCTTCATTCATGCCGTACAGTGACACTGTTCTCAAACACTTACAAGGATGGGTGCAGAGATGGATGACTTAATTTCTATATTTAACACAGGAGTAGAAATCAAAGAGGACCTCAAATTTAAAAAATACTAAAGATAGTAAAGAAGCAATCTACAAAAATAGACTGCATGCATTACACAGACCACTGTTCTATTGGAACACATATGTGTGTGTATGTGCGTGTGAGACGTACTGGTGCAGGTTCAAATGGCTTCATGCTGGTGGGTATGTTTCTGATTTCCTGAGCTGACTGCCTGGCGAAGGTAGCAGCTTTGCATGCTGGGGTCACACCTGTAACGTATTTCACACTGAGATCTTTTTTGAGTGGCCACCTGGAGGAGGATATTGCATGTCCACAGTCCATGAACACACAGACGTCCCTCCCCGGTGGAGACAGGTATTTGTTTTGTGTTCCTAGGCTTGATACATAACGTATTGTCTTAGACATTTTTTTAAACAACCTTTTCTCGCGTCTAAAAAAATAAAAATAGACCACAGAGTAACACCCACATTAACTTGTAAATAGTTTTAGAATTAATATGTAAGATAAGGCATTTCTCCATGACAATTGTATCCCACCTAGTATCTCATCTACCCTCACCTCTAATGTAGGCGATAACATGATACTTAGCTTAAAAGGGTTCTATATTTAAATTAGGAAAAAATAATAATTAGTGAATTGGCTCAACAGAATCCAAAACATCAAGTGGAACCTTACACATTGAGAAATGTGCAATCTTTTCTGTTGATTTAAGTTCATTTATTAATTATATGAATGTGTAATCTGTTGTGTGTGTGTGTGTGTGTGTGTGTGGGACTAAACGGGTCAATTGCTCTGGGCATGCTTAGGCCTGTATTCCAAAAGTATGACAGAGGTTAAAACTGGTAACACTAAATGTGATCATTATGCAATATTGTCCTCAGCTACTTTTGTTTCCTGTTAAACAGAGGGACAAGTTCAGCTGATATGCTGGTACATTGTCTGGAGTGCAGTAATCATGCGTAAGCTGTGGACAGTCAATGCAGCCACTGTAAATACACATTTTAATAGGATTACATTTTAGTTAGCTCTAGTCTTGAGCACAGAGCAATTAAACAAGTGTGTGTGTGTGAGAGCATGAGAATGAGGGAGGCATTTGATCTAGAGGGGTACAGTATTATTTTCTTGAGATAACCTTCTGTTGTTACACCAGCAATCTTCACTCTACAAGTATGATCCCCGTTCATTGGGACTTTGGCTTTGCTTTATTCAATACAATCATCAAAAACATTAACAAGGAACTGTCTCGAACAGAACAACATTTTAGTACTATCAAAATAGATTCAGGTGAAATAAACTGTTCAAAAAATATATTCAACTCAAGAGTACTGTAGATTGTGACAGTTTGGGTAATTTGCCTTCAACATATGTGCTTGCATAGGTCATTTCAATGCGCATACATACATTTGATTTGTTTGAGGATTCCAGTGCATTCACATTAAGGCAAATCACAGTTTGCTCTCCAGTGAGGGTGGAGTCACCTCAACCACCACCTTTCCAACGTTTTTCCCAGCGTACATGTAGTCCACAGCCCTAAAGACGGACTCCAGCCCCACAAAACGGCCCTCGGGGGCCATGTCCCCACAGTCCACTTCACACACCAGCTTCCCTTTAGCAAACATCTGCATCATGCTTCCCATCGCCTCCTTGTAGTCAGACAGGAAGTGAGGTAGGAAGAACCCCCTCACGCTGGCTGACTTCTGGAGCAGCTTCACGGGCAGAGTCCCTCCTTTAACAGTTGGGACCCCTGATGCCGTTTGGTACCCTGAGATGAACCCGATCACGATCAGCCTGCCCTTATTGGCCAGATTGTTGACCGCCATGTCAAAGATTCTGCCGCCTATGGACTCGTAGACTACGTCCAGGCCTTGTGGGTACTCTTTGCGCAGCGTGGCGCTCAAGTCCTCGGACGTGTAGTTGATGGGCCTGTCGCAGCCAATGGTCTTTAAGAAGCCAGCCTTCTCGTTGGAGGAGCAGGTGCCCACAACATGGCAGCCGGCCTGTTTGGCAAACTGCACCGCGAACTGTCCCGTGCCACCGGCAGCGGCCGTCACCAGCACCGTCTCGCCCTTCACCAGGTCGCCAAGCCGCTTCATGGCGATATAAGCCGTGGCACCGCTTAACAGCAGGGTGAGGAACTCTGGCTTCACCGCGGGTACAGGTACGGTCTTGATCATGGGTATCACTGTGTACTCTGCAAAGGCCCCATCAGCAAAGTAGGCCACGGTGTCGCCAACGGTGTAGCGGGCGCTGGCACTCAGGCCGAGGCCGACCACCTCGCCGATGCCCTCGAACCCGGCGTCAAACGGTGGCTTGACCGTAGGGTCGTAGCGGCCTGCTGAGTAGTTGATGTCCGAGGCATTGATTCCAACAAATCTGCATGGAATGGAACAGAGAAGAAAATATAAGTGAATGACAGTTCAGAATGATTAACAATTGTTACATAGCATTATAATCAATTTTCGGGTATAGCATACTTTAGTGATTTTGATAATAACATGATAATAGTTTGTTATAATGACATAAAGAGGTGCACTTCAGAATGCCTACAGTAATGTCTGCGAAGGTCAAGATTTCACTTCTATTCCCTAGAAAACGCCTGCGACATCGTTCAGGAAGGAAACATTGGTTTGTTTTGGCACTGATTCCATTTTGTCTTGAAAAAACACCCACCCAAAACACATTGCGTGATGTCACGAGTCATTGTCTTGAGAGACACACAAGAACAAACTGCACTTTTAAATCTTGTATGTTTCTTTACCTCGACATGAAAAAATAAAACTGTTTTCATCTCAGTTGATGACATGGAGAGAGAAAAAAAATCCTTGTGTGAAAGAAATGTATAAATAAATCATTTTCTATCCTCCAGAAGAACCCTTGTTGCGACTCATCGTTGTGCATGTCACATGTGCATTTTTAGCACTTAAATGTACCAGCCCGGTTTAGTTACAAATAAATGGCTCAAATTAAATATAGGAACACATCTAGGATTGACTATACTTTCCAAATCATTTTTTATTTGCAGCCCTTCTGAATTTTTCCATATTTGAACCTGCATCTCTCATAATGGACCAACAGTACGGAAACACCATGCATTAAGGAAGACCAAGTTCAAAAGTTCAAACTAAAGTGAACTGGGATCTCTAGTCAGGGTCGGGCCTGGTATTCTTAAAGATGCTCGATTTAAAAAAAAAAACGTGCAACTTTGAATGCGCAATCATCTCGGTCACTGAAACATGACATTAATGCATATCTCAATTTAAACTCAACATTTGTCAAATCCTGGTTAATAATGCAGAAAAGAAAAAACAACATTTTCCTGATACACATTGCATTGTGAACCAAAGCATTGCAGAGGCCAACAAGTGGTCCAGCCGTGTCCTGTCCGTAGACATGCCACACAACTACAGTAACGTCCTAGAACCTTCATCTACATCAATACATTATCTGATATTACGTTTAGCTATCACTAATGGTTCCACTTTTGTGCAATTACCTTAGCAGTGGAGCTGACCCACTCAATTTTCTAAACAAAGCTGGTTTCACCTGTGGTTTGCAGCTGTGTGCGTTTTAAATGATAGCCTACACTATCTAATTCATAAAGTCCAGCCCAATTCATGGGTAAATCACAGCTCAAAAGTCAAGGGTCATCAATAGCCTATGGAAATGATAATGGGCAATTTGTGCAATTAAATGACCTTGGACTACAGTAGGCTATGTTGTGCAACTGTCTTCTCACCTCAGATAATTTAACCAAGCAGACTTTATACAAGGCCTAAATGCGACATCACAGGCATTTCTGCTAATTCCGAGCTCTGCATTGAGACCATAGAACTGGCCTTTCTGATGTAGTTATTAACAAATAAATAATAACCCATATCAAGAAATATGCCTTGATAACTAGGCCCTTAAACTTGTTTTTGTCAGTTGAAGGTGCCTGTGAAGCCTAGTTGTTAGCTAATAGCTATATGTTGTAATTTTCCAGGCCAACTCATATGATGGGGATTCATTACAGACAACACACAAAGAATTGCTAAAAAAGTACAAGGGCATAGGCCCACATTAAATTATAGAACAATACGTGATGCCATACATTTTCAATCTATTTCAATCTACAATTCAAGGTTTCGGGCGGGGGAGAATAACCTACCACTGTTCTTTCCTTTTCCCAAGATGAGAGAGAAGCTACTTCTCCATGGAAAAATGTATTTAGAATTCAATGTTCCACATTTTCAAGTTATAAATGCGATATTTATTTTTTTATTCCCTAAATTACGCATACACAATTAAGCACACAAAACAAACCTGTGAAAAAGGTTTAGGCTACATATGACAATTTCTGTAAATGTTCAAAGCTATTTGATCTTTAGATAATGCTACTATGTCCTTGGTCTGTAAACCATAATGCAAGACCCTGCCTTCATTTCACTGATCAATTGCGCTCTAATAGGCTACACCAGGTTTGACCCGCATTTTAATATCTCTTTGACTTAAATTGTAGTAAATAACCGGTTAGATTAAGTAGCCTACATTCCTGCTCTGTTACAGTACCCTGTTAATGTAATCAACATTTTTAAATATCTTGCTTTGAACCGGACAGACATATATTGAGTCGTATGCATTGGTTTTATGCAGCGGAAAATGATGATCCTGCCGCAGCCCCACATGCCATGCAAAGCTGTTTCTCCATCTCCTCATCTATTCGTGAGTCTTTACACCCCCCCACGACTTTCTGTTTGCAGGTTCGTGACGTAAGGAGACAGGACAGAGCGAGATGCCGAGATGGATTGATAGACAAATGTAGGGGCGGAACTTGGAAATATTCCTCACGTATTTTGCTCGCTCCTGAAATGGTCGCAAGTAGGCTACTAATATCGATGGGGATGGATAGGCGATTCTAACCGAGGTAAGAGACCCTTTCATAACTTGAAAACAATACCAAATAGTTTATCAAAAATATTGGCTCACAAATGTGCCCAATATTGGAATAGTCTATACATAGGCTATAGGCTACACACCCGCGGGAAATGGGAACCTATCCAATTTCTAACCAAAACTTACCGATTTCTGACAAGCAAGTCCCCGTCGCCAGGTGTCGGGACTGGAACAGTTTGCAAGGCAACGGCGTCTCTGAAATTCTGGCTAAGCTTCGTTACGACCAGCTTTTTCATGGAGCTCGGTATCGAGGAACCTTTAAAATCCATGAAGTGCGTGGAGTATGACAAATCTATAATGAAGCGGCGCGATATAAAATTAACTCTAGAAAGTGCATCGGTTCCTCTGCACACCCCGCCGAATACTGAAAACACCCTCTTACCGTTTCTCAATAAGAACGAGGTGGACATTGCACCAGGGAGGGACTATGTGACAAAGTTCACGGGCACTGGCTGTGCGTTGATATCAATATGTTTATCGTTAGCCTATGCTAGGCTTTCTTCACGTAGCAGGGTAGGCCACGCCGATGCAATGCGATTAAAACAATATTACCAGCGCGGTTTTTGTCGCATAAGATCGACACGCAATAACGGGCTTTTAGAATGTTTGCTTTGATGATAACTAGGCTATAGCACGGCGCAACCTTGGAGCAGCAGCCAAACACCTACTGTAGCGGCGTGTCTTCTTTAGAGTCCCTCCCCTTCCGGGACATGACACACTTCCTCGTAAGGTGAAACATATCAATCGTAGTCTCAAACATATCCTCAACGATTGTACACAAAAAGCCAAAGAGTTGCCAACACAGCCAGTGCCGACCACCACCATTCAGGTATTAACAAGCACCGTTAATAGGCTATTATCTGCAGAAATATATTTTCTCCTCAAGCATTCGTAAATATTGGCGCTCTCACACTGGGAAACTTCAGGCCGAATGTTCCGAAAAATATTGCAAGTTCAAAACATTGCCATGTTGGGTTTGACATAGGATAGCATATGTCAGGCAAAATAAAGTTAGTGTAAGTTTATGTCATATGATGATGATGATGATGATGACTAATGATTAGCCTAGTTGTAGTAATATAGCCTAACCTAGGAATAGCTTTGTAATAATTGACTAATTGCCATAATAACATTATGCAGGAAGTTTATGGATCAATATTTCAAAGCAACAATTTGAAATTTAGCCTACTGATGCAAGCTGTCCTTTGTCAGTCATTTCAATTTTAAGCGGAGGAAAAACAAGACAATTAAAAAGATTGACAGGTGGGTTCTACTGTCAGGGTGACGCTTGTAGCGCGAGGGGAGGAGTGAAAATGAAGCAGGAAAAGCCACTCGATGCGTCTGTCTATCAGTTGAGACTGTCTGAAACGCTTCTAGATTCCCTGCGTTTCATTTTTTTTCCGGAGGAGCAGACGAGACCTCAGTTCACTCCCTGGAGTTTACAGAAGGAAAATTCTCTCCGGCGAGGGTGGATGCCTGCATCTTGTTTGTTTCTCTTTAGTCGCAGGCTCCCCACCACATCAACCACCTGCATATTCCTTGGTCAGCGGCTGATAACGATCATTTTAACGACTAGAAATGTAAGTAGAATCCCAACCACCCCGACTCAAGCTAGAGAGGGGACAAAAGTATCCGCTGACGGCGAGGCTTGATCCGAATAGGTGGCGTGGTGACGGACTGACATTAACCATCTAACGCCTGTCTATTTTCTCTCAATTCTGTTTTGTTTCAGATCTGAGCTTGAAGAAGCGCAGCCTTCCACGGAAATACATTGTGTTCGCTCACACTGGACTTATTTGTTTACCATCAGAGTTTATTTATTTTGGAGTGAAGACGATACAAAGTAGCCCCAACACCGCCATATAGCCCCATATGGCAGTAGGGGAGTGACTGAAACTTGGCTTCGATGTCTGCCTCTTTTTTCTGACACACAGAGATGAGGGAAGATGATATTTGATAGACATGTTATGAGCTGGCGAAATTCGTGCGTCGGTTTGATATCACAGAAACCCATTTTTCGTTTGTCCTTTATCTTCTGTAATTTCTTTCTATTCGTAGGCCTAAAGGACATATTTAGTTACATTGTGGCCGTTTCAGGTTGTCTGGCATAAGCCCACGATTACAAAAGAAACAAACCATTCTAATAGAAAAACTGTTTACAGTTATTTCCCAAAAAAAAGTTACGGGATGGTTTTTCTCCACTGACAGACTTATTGTTTTGATTCCTGCATGAAAAGTACCGTGGAACGTGACGGTCACTATGCCGAGGAGAAAGCAGCAAGAGCCCAGGCGATCAGCAGGTAAGCACGAGCGCATACATACATTCATTTTCACCGTCTCTTACTAAATGGAGATACAATGTTGGACTTTTTACATTTTAATTCACTAAATGTTTTATTTGTCCATTTTCCATTTCTCGTGTTATGCATACGTAATAGCCTAAAAATACGTTTTACTTTCAGCACATCTTCATTTGTTGACCATTTAGTATTTTCTATTTTGCCGTATGATTTCAGTAAACCAGGTGCATTTGTAAAGACACGATAGGCCTAATGTGTTAACTTGCCAGAAAAGTCGACTACTTGGGTAGCTAGATAAACGAAACGTTAGAGTTAGAGTTTCTATTGGTGTTCGTTGCAGTGTTAAAGAGCGAGTAATAATGAATAATTGACTCCGAAAGAGAGGGAGAAAAACTGTCCAGAGCCGGTTTTGTTTCTTTTCGGTTTTATTTGAGGATTGTCGTCATTGATTTGATACGTGATTGATCGCCTGTCATGTGGCAGCCTTTGATCTTTTCATCCCTGATAAACATCAATACATCTCTCCGTGGAGACACGCATGCTCCTTACCGGATTTAGCCACTCAAAGGACAACCCCCCCCCCATGTTGTCAAAAACAAAAAAAAGGACTTAAAAAGTTTTTAAAAGGAGGGGATTCATTATCTCTTTTATATTTTCTCTAGAAAATACTAGAGGGGAGAAAGAGGAAGAATGAGAATGAAAGAGGGAGGAGGTAGAAGTGTTTTGAGGATCACAGAAAGGGCTAAATCCTAATTAATTCGGGCACCTGAGCCAGCCTACCACCAGTAGCACCCCGGGTCTGGGTTAAAGACACGGAGGTTTGCACTTCTTATCCAAATGCACACCCTCTCCTCTCATCCTACAGAACACTTTACCAACGCAGCCCATGTCTACATCCACAGGACTGTAGTATTTACTATCTGACAACCACTGATAAACCAGATGTCGAGGTGGAGGTCTAGTGGTTTGGATTTTGACTCTCTTCTCTTTTTCATGCCGCTTTAAAAACAAATGTAAATGAGTGACAGGGATTTCCACCTCTGTGCTAATGAGGCGCAGCCTTTGAAGTTAGGCATTAACAAGTGGAGTGAACAAAAGACAGTCTTGGAATTTGAAAGAGATTCTGAAATTTGAGGTGTAAAGCGGACCGAACAGGAGGGCCGGGCAGCGAAGACTTTGAACTCGGCAGGTTTATCATTTTAAATAGGCGCCAAGTGATGGGGAGTCAGTGTGGATTGACTGTGAAAAGTATTCAACTAGTACTTCTCTCTACAGCTCATACGCTTCTGACGCACAGTGTTGAATAGCCGTCTTATGCTTTATACTCACTGTTTGAGTCGCATCTGATTCGTCTCTTGTCTTGTATCACATTTATTTAAAAAAAGAAGCTGTGTAGCAGGCTATAGGATCGCATATCGGATGGTTCCGAGCAGATCTCACATGAAAACATGCCATCACCTTGACCCCTGCACATGACCCTATTGATCCGCTTGACTGTCATTGACCGGCTTATACATCACGGCCTTTAATGGTCAATCACAACTTGGCAGACAGGAAACACTCCTATCTGTCATGATCATGACAGTTTGTTGGAAGTAACAGCACACTCCAACCCTCCCCGTTAACACAAATACAGACACACACACACTCAACTAAAGCACGATGGTCCAGTGTTTCAATGCTAGCTAGTAACTACTGAACCATGCCTGGTCCTCTGTAGCCTATAAGGAAATAGAGAGGGAGAGTCAAGGGGGAAATCGCCATGGTAATACCATGGTAATAGAGGTTTAGAGAATGAGTACTCGAGCGACCATCGGGGAAAAGAGGTTGTTGTGAGTTATGTTTTCACTGAGAGGGTAAATCAGGTTCAACCAAAACAAATGTGGAACCCCAGGGGTACAGGACTGGAGCTTTAGAGGAGGGCTGAACGGAGCACCACAAGGAGACATGTCTGGACACATTTTATACGCACAATATATAGTATTGGACACCCTTATTTTTCACTAGTGTTGGGGGGGTAGAATAGAGCGACATTTAATATAGGGCCTTTTGCTTTCTGTGTGTGTGCGTGTTGGTTTGTGTATGTGTGTCTGTTTGTTTGTGTGTGTGTGTGAACGTTTTAACAGTTCTAATGGGGCCATAGCATTACAAAAGGCCTTTCCCATATATACAGTATACGTAGTGTCATGGGAAAACCATGATATCTATCTACTCCTCTTATTTCACATATCCTGTCATTTACGGTTAAGACGAGCTACGGTTTATCTCCTACAGTGTATTTAAGGCAGTTGGTAAGAGTGTGTGTGTGTGTATATGCGTGTTACACGTCACTGTGTGTTGCTTCATTTCAGGCCTCATTTTGTCCTTGAATATCCGTTTCAGTCGAGGGTGATGAGGACAGGAGTGAAGAGGGACGTTGTCTTTCATTAAATTGGGGGCTGTGTGTCTCAGCCTGTCAGAGCTAGTAGTCTGGGGAGAAAAACATCTCTTTCCCAGGGATCGAGGCTTCTTCATTATCAGAGAGGAAAGGTAAGGTTGCTTCTCTGGGCTTCATTAGAGAAAGCCCCTAATTATCTGTAAACCTGATGGATTTGTGACAGGCCCTGACGATTAATGCTGACAAATTCAGTAAAGTGTCAAGTCCGCAGCTGCCTTGACGTAATCAAGTTGGTATTATACAGTCCCCATAGCCCCTAGTGCAGTATCAACTCAATTTGCTGGTGCAGGTGACAAATGGACTTTGCTACCTGACTAATCATGTCGGAGGAGACAATGCCACTTAATGACCTCCCTAATCCTCTGCCTTTAACGACGTAATAAAGGCCAGACGCACCGAACCAAAATCGGCTGCGTCGTCACATGTAGGCTACACTCCTGCATCAAATGGCGGTGCAATGTTTATGTTTCCCTTTATATATTATAAGAACCGTAAATGTCTTTCGTAATATCCCATACGATCGTTACTGTGCGTAAGAAGAAAATTATACACCTCAAACTAGTTTTGAGGGTTTGTAAATGTTTTTAATGCGGGATTTGTAGCTACGTTTTCCAGAATTTATTTTTGGGGGGCCTATTTTTTTAACAATTTAGTCAGTGTAAAATGAAATAATAATAATCAGATAATATGTTTATGCAACATAATTCTAGCATACAAAGTATAGCTTTTATTTGCTAGGCATTTTCATTTGATGGTACATTTTGTAAACGTTTTGAAGCAGCACATTGAGGGAGACACACACACACACACACACACACACCTTTTCACGTCTTCATGTCTAAACCACGTATAGCCCTAGTCTTAATGTGTGGAAAATGTATCTCTCCCTCTCTTGTGTTTAGGGGGCATTCTAGAAACCTGGTCTAAAAAATCTCCCAGTGTATTTCTAGTGGGTTAAGAAGCCCAGTGCTCTGGGATTAATGGTTTAGCATGCCCGGGGTAGCTAAGATTACACAGCGACCTTTGTGCTCTAACTAGACGATGCTGTTACATGATATTCTGCCCTCGAAATAATCAGCATGCCGAGATTTATGTGGCCCACTCTTAAATCAACGGCCCGAGGAGGACAATCTTACACAAGGTGTATTTTCTTCCATTTTATTTCCCTGTAGTTGTCTGCCTAAAATATCTTGGGGAGTAATCTGAAAAATGATATTAGCACCGGGAAAAATTATAATCTGGAAGCCGGGAGAACATAAAGATTTGTTTTTGGAGGTGCGTGCAAATGTAGTGGAGAATTTAGTCAAGGTCAAGGAAATGTTAAGCGATGAATGCTTCACGTGCTTTCTCTGAAGTCGACTGAGACATCAACGCTGGTCGTCGTTAGAATTGTGTGTTTTTGTGTACATCTGACAATTCTAAGGAAAAGTGAATATGACATTTGTGAGTGCAAAGATGTGCCTCTGAATAGGAACATGTGTGTGTTTTGGTGGAATAAGTGCTGATAACAAGAGTAGTCATTGTAGCACTCTAGTGTCTCCCTTCTGTTGGGCCCTGCGTTTCGAATATGTGAGAGGGCAGTACATTGACACTCTGTTTACCATATTAGTAACACAAGGACTCCAAGCTAACTAGGACACACAAGCGTCACACACGTATCACTAATGTACAGTGATATACAGTAGGGGGTTTTTCTGTGCTGTGCTGTGTGTGTGTCTGTGTGTGTGTGTGTAACAGTTCCCTGAGTGTGTTTGGCGGTCAGGCTCTCTTCTCTCTGCTTCACTAGAGGTTACTTTAATTGGAGCGCCTGTGTCGTTAGCAGGTGGCATCGATTTCTTTCGTCGATAGCCAGTTTTGCTCTTCTGCCACCCTCTGAGACTAATAGTTAAATTTGCATCTGGGAATTGAGCCAGTCAGTCGCCCAACCTCTACTGCCTTGGCTGGAGTTGTGTGTGTGTGTGTGTGTGTGTTTAGTTGTGACACATCTATTCCAGATATAAGGCATGAGAGTATTAGACATTGGGAATATTTTTTGTAAGTGTTTAAGCCGTACAACCATGCATATTTTTTTGTATGCATTCAGTACTGTATGTGTGAAGCTAAGGACACATTTCATATAAGGTTTAAGCTCATGTTGTCTTTCTCTATCTTTCTCATTCTTTCACTAAGCTGCCCTCAGGGCACGAAGCTACCATCAGAAGAGTGTCGCCCTCTCTGCACTGTAGACACACACACACACACACACACACACACACACACACACACACACACACACACACACACACACACACACACACACACACACACACACACACACACACACACACACACACACACACTGTGGCACGGTGGGAGGTCATAATGGGGGTGGCTTAGTATGATGGGAAATCATATCATTAAAGCAGCCAGATGTGCTTTGTTGCCCGGGAGAAAAATGTCTCTCGGAGTGGGGCAGAAAAGAAAAGAAAACAACGGCAAACATATAGAAGGCAACCCTGCGGGGTTGGATTCACTAGCCCAGTCCTCTCTGTTTGCTTTGTCACCGTTATTATAGTCTTAACTTTTTTTTGAAAGTGTTTAAAAACATTTTTTTTTACGTGAACGTATTTTAGTAATGTTATTTGTATGGAATTTTAATTCGATTGAGAACAAGAGTACATGCAATACAATAACTGTGATATACATTTAAATAAATGCGTGTTTGTTTGATGTTAAAGTCCCGTTTTGTTTCATATGTTATTCCGTAGATAGCGTTTAATGCTGAGTAGCCTTATTGTTTTCCGTATAGTATTTACAGCGGGTCTGGGTGGTTTAACAGCAAATTATTGTAAAAAATTGTTGCCGCTTTATTTGGTTCATAATTTGAGTCCAGTAACAGGGAAATGTTTTTTTTTTATCTCAAAAATGTTGTTAAGTAAAGTATTCTATTTCCAGCGAGTTAGTTTGTTCTCTTGATCAGTGGTAGTGTTCCTCCTCGAGAGGCTTGGCAGTGCTATGGGAAGTCTGTACCAGCCAAATTTAACATGTTTCTGCCATCAATAAAAGATGAGCAATTACAGAATATTTTGTCTAGTAAGTATTTGAATTCCTCGGCACAGGAAAACATGTAGCTTACCCACTCATTACATCAGTTAGCAGGGGACGAGCACAGAGAACGAGAGGCAAGCGCTTTGATGCCAACAAACAAACAGACAAACGAGGTGGGCCTACTACAGAGGAGCCGAGCCCTACCCAGGGACACCCTCACACTCATCCTCCTCCTTTGCCTCTCTCTTTCTGTTTTTCTCACGTTCCTTCTTATCTCTCTCCCCCTATCTTTGTTGCCCCTTCCCTCTTTCCATCATGCATCCCTCACACTCCCTCCTCTCTTACTAGTGCAAAGACCTCTCATTGTATCTCCTACTCTTTTTCCCAACGTTGCAGAGATTAGGTAAAGCTCTCCGTAACCAGCGCTTAAGATAGACATTTTATTTTTTTTACTTTTTCAAACAAAGCAGTATGTAGATTGGCGGCAAAATGCAGGCGAGCGAAAGGAAAGGGGGTGAGCAGGAGAGGAAAGCAGGAGAGGGGGTAGCTACTAGCTAGGCAGGCAGCAACAGGGCTGGGAGGGGGGCAGTTCCACAGGACGGGCATTAAAGCTGACAGAGGAACGGAACGATGGACAGATTCTCCTGCAGCAGCTGTGACTGCCGCCATTATCCTGACAGGTGTCAATTAAGAATTACTGCCGGG